>NC_064638.1:305645516-305948546 GCF_023864345.2 Schistocerca serialis cubense
CTGATTTTCTTGGCCTTCGATTTTGTTAATATGCTGCCTCCACACTCTGTCGACGTGCCAGGAGCAGTACAGCTGACTAGCTCTGGGACCACACACAGCAATCCAAGAATTGAAGAAACAATCGTCTGTGTCCGACATGAACCACTTCGGGTTTATGGATTCCTCACTTAATCACTTACTATGGTGCGAAAGTAAATTTGCATGGCTACTGTCTCTCCCCCGCTAGACATCATGAAGGCACATGGAAAGCCTTCCTGTAAATCGTCCAACACTAATAAAGTATACAGCTGGAAATTGTAGCTGTTTGTACCATGTGTACCGTCAACGCAAATCACATCGTTGCCGTATTTTTTCAGTAACTCAATATGACTGTCATTTGACAAAATCAAACAAAAATCATTTTTGTCAAGCTGACGGAACTCAGGCAGTACGCTGCCTTGTGGCTTATACAACTTAACAAAATTTGAATTGGTTTCCATATGTGCAACCCATTAATCTACACTAATGCAGTCTTCACTATTCAACACACTGTCATTGTTCAAATTGTACATCTGAATGAAGTTGTGCAGGTCTTTCCTTCTAGTTAAGTCTCTCCTGCACAATGTACCTTCAATACTAGCCACTATCTCGTCGAGAATGTCTTCTAGCGGTACCCCCATTGCAATCTTAGAAGCAAAGTCTTTCTTTTCTTCTTTTGTCAGCGACTGCCTGCCAACTTCTCTCTTATGCCCTACATGAGTTTTCCGTAAATTTACAATAATCTCCCCACTGGTTAATGTCTGTCTCATTATTGCTGCTTGACAATAAGCATCAGTTTTACTGGAGCCTCGGACCTTTACCGCACGAACACCTTGGCTCTTTGATGTGAAAACACCACTCCAGTGGCAACAGTATTCATTTATTATAATGTCCTGTTGATCAGTTTTTTGACCACGTTGCTTAATAAACTTGGAATTAGTTTCCTTTTCAAGTTTTGTCTTCCACTGTTCGAACGTTGCACTATTACTAAATTTTGAAGTCTCCATTTCCATGGGAAAACCGTGTTGCAAAAAATATTCTGGAGCACCCTTCTTATCGATTTTGCACACACAAACTGGGCATGTATATTTGCAAGTTTCATTCTCATGGGCCTTAACATGCATGTTTAAATTATGTGAATCACAAAAACTTTGCAAACACACAACACACTGGTAACGAGATGGTGTTTCGTGGACCAATTTGACATGAGATGCACGCGCTTGAAGGCTGGTATGGTAGCTTGGCGCTAGAGCCATCTATCGGTAGGTCCGGTAGTTGAGCATCCCTCATTTCGCTAGCCTTAGACGTCTGTGCAACAAAACCGAGGCGAAGTGTCGCGAGTTGGCACTACTGTGAGCGTAGTAAACATTAAACAAGCTGCTAGCGCAGTACTTGCGTCCTCCGTCGAAAATATATTTGTGGGTGCAATGGTCTTCTTGAATACTATTTTGCTAGCTAGAAACAGAGGACCAGATGAATTCTGGCGAAAAAGAAGAATTTTTAAATTGGCTGCTGTAAGAAAGCTTCCTCCCTTTCTTTTTTGTGTTGTTCATCGGCTTTTGTGTAATTGTGCGTAGCGTGTGCACTACGTTATCATAACTTCTCGTTTGTTTCGTTCAGACGAACAAGTTGGCTCTATGAAGCTTCGGACAACTGAATTTTTATCTTGTAGCCTTATTTGCTATCATAACTTAACGACATTCTTCTTTCGTGGTGATTATTTCTCCTGTCTTCAGCTAGTCGTCATTTCATTGTCAGATTTATTGTAGTTTACCAGTTCTCTTTCTGTTACGTAATTTTGATCGAGAAAAAATGATTATGATATTCATTCAACTTCGAATGAGTGGCTGGACAGTTTCAAAGACGCGACGATTTGGATATCACTTCATGATGACTGTAAGAACATTTATGTGGGAGAAACAGCCGGAAGTGAAATAAAGGCCGCAGGTGGTCTATTTCATTTACGGATGCCGTCAAATGAATTAAATTTTCATTTTGTGGTGCAACTCATTAAGTACCAGATCCGCCACCAACAGTTAGCAAGTCTCGCGTAGAGGACGTTCAGCACTATTCTTCCTGTCCGCTTGAATGACCAGGGATAGTGAGTGCAAAATGTTAGTTACATGAGAGTTCATAGGCCCATAATTTTCATCCTATATACCTGTGTACTAAATATTTGTTTCCTAAGAGTTTTGTATTTTTTATGAATCATGTTTTGGCATTAGTACACATTTATGGTGTTAATTCAATGTCTCCAACGTGTGACTGCTTATACGCTTATCCACTAATGGTAGAAATACTGTAAAATCCACAGTGGGTCATGTAGCCACAGGTGAACTATTCAATTGAAATGATGTTCGAAAATCAACCAGCTACTCTCTTACAAATGTTTTTTAATTACTTCATTTGAATGTCGGGAAAGTCCACACGAGCCTCCTTTCTTCCATTCCCTCGCACATGTTCTAGCTCTGAGAGAACAGTAAACTACTTAAACCTTCATTCTCTACTTCATGTTTTACTTGTTTAACTCTCTACATCTTGTGTACCTTCTGCCATTTAGTTTATATTGTGTGTGACACTCTTTTCATACGCTAAATGACTCTCATTATTGAATTACAGGAAGGATAGAACTCAATTTTCTATGGATTACAAATAATCATTGTATGTGTGTTTCTGTTGTATTTAATATCTAGGTATTTACTATTTTTCATAGACACTTACTGTTTAGATGGTTAATTATTTCTATTGTCTCATTTCTTAATGTTATTAAATGTGGTTGTTTTGGTAATGAGTATATACTGTGTGGATTATTCTCAAATATGCCAAGATTTCCAGAAGTGTGGTTAGGCGGGATCCGATGAGCACAGCAGTAATCACATTTATAATCTTTCTTTCACAAATATGTAGATGGTCTTTGTTTCTGAATGTAGCATGGTTTTGTGCAGGATTTATGTATTATTTATTGCTATGACTTAATCCATGTGGCATTATTTTTCTGGATTTTTGTTAGGTTTCTTAATGTGATATATTTTTTTCTGTATCGCTCTGTCTACTTTAGCTGTATAGCTAAAGTTGCTGGTACCATGTTTTGTTAATTTTAGCTACACCATGTTCCTGTCGGTTGGGTTTCCTATATTTTGCCATACTGTGCTTCTGAGGTTCTTAAATTACAAATTAGTTTCTCTCCACCTGCTTTCCTGCAGTTGTCCCACAAGTTTGTATATTATTAAAGATTCCTGCAATTCTATATTTCGTTATTACCCTTCAGCTCCATGGAAACACTGACAAGTATTGGCTGCTATTTTCAAAATCTTGTTTCTGTTGTGTCTTTGGATCTGATGTTAAATCACTGGTTGCAGCTGACAGGTGGAATTGTATGCTAGAGTTTATTCAACATTGTCTGCATTTCACTTTTGTACAAGACTTCCTTCCCTCAGCATCACCTGATCTAATTTGACTACATTCCATTACCTTTGTTTTACTTTTCTTTGTTCTCTTCGGCTGCTCTTGCAAATTCTCTGCTACCATTTTCCTCTCCAAGTTTCTCCTTGGTTTGTTTAGTGTACCGCTTAAATAACACTGGGGAAAGATATAGCCCTGTCTTATTTAGGTTCAGGATTTCAAATAGTGTGTTACAATTAGCATTATCAAAACCTTTTTGTAAATTTGTCTTTCTGCACTCTTTTGAGATAAGTCATAGTAAGTGTTCCTACTTTCCTCCAAAACCCAACATGATCTTCTTTGAGGTTCACTTATAGTAGTTTTTACATTCTTCTGTAAATAATCAGTCTTTGTGTTCTGAAACAACAACTTGTTAAATTGAAGGGTCTATAATATTAACCCCTATCAGCACCTGCCTGCTTTGGAATTGTAATTACAACATTCTGTAGGTATTTTCCTGTCTCATACATCTTGCATAACAAGTGGAATAGTTCGGTCATGGATGGCTTTCCAAAGATCTCTGAAATGTCATCAACTTGGGTCTTTCAGTGCTCTGTCAGATTTTCTCTCGGTATTGTCTCTCCCATCACACCTTCATCTACTTTCTCTTCCGTTTCCCTAATATCTTGCAGTTTCTCTTTGTGTATAACCCATTTATATATTCATTCCACTTTTCAGCCTTCCCTTCAGTTTTTAACTGAAGCCTTTGATAAGATTTTGCCATCACAGTCACCTTCCGTTAAGACCCAGTTCTCAATCAATGTTGCACGTCAATATGTTACCACAATTAAGACTTCATATTTGTATTCGTTGTCTTCACAAACTCAACCAAATTTTATCATCTAACCTAACTTACAGTGTGTGCTATAGATCAGTCTTGTCACCATGACCCTGATTCCAGAAAATAATATAGATGCAAACAAAAGTATGCTTTCAGTGTTGTATTCTTCTACTGTTTGAGCATGTATAACATCACATGCTACAAATTATTTTGTCATACAACAAAACCGACAACCACTGTAGGTAGGTTCCATTGACTCATCCCTTCTCACCTTAGTACTGGGTCGACATCTGAACTTTTGATGTTCATACAGTTGCTTCTCTTTTCTCCAGACGTTTTTTTAATTTCCCTATATCTGAGATGTCTTTCCCATAGTTTTACATACTTATACAGCTTTGTATTTTTTCATTTCAGCCATTCTTACTTCTTCATTTCGCACTTTGTCTCATGTTTTAGACGTCTTTCTCATTAATTCAGTTCCTGTGTTTTTATTTCTTTCATTGTTTAAATTCAAGGATTTCTGTGGGATCCACTCATTTTGCCTTCAGTTCTTTCTTCTTAGAAAGTTACTGATCCATCTTCTGTTGCATTAATTTCTCCTGTTTCTCTCAGTAGTTGCCTAGTGCTCCCTTTGAAATCACCTTCCGGTATTTCAGCTTATCCAGTATCCATCTCCATAATTTTCTTTCTACAAGGGTCATCCAGAAAGTAATGCACCACTTTTTTTTGTCATGGCCCAGCAATACAAAATTATAGGTACATGTTATTTGAAAGTTCTGGAGTGCACACACAAATTTTCTATTTCCTCAAAACAGGTAGCATAGATGTGGCAGTGTTTCAAAATGGGTTATAAAAGTTATATATGATAGAAGCAGTATCTACTCATTGAATTTCTCACCATGGAAAAAGAAACTATTGGGAACATTCACAAATATTTGTGTGCAGTTTATCAACAGAAGTACTTTGTCACTGGCCACAGATGGTGGGCCATCAGAAGACGGTATGGTGTAGCTTTGTGATTTCCAGCAATGAGGGAGACCATCCATTACTGTCATGCCTGACAAAATGCATCTTGCTGATGTGCTCGTTCACAAGAACTGATGCATAGGCCTAATGACTTGGCTGTTGGTGCTCAAGCTGCTAATCAGCAAAGGAAGCATGTATGCAATCACCCATGCTCTTGATTACTCAAAAGTGTATGCATGATGCTGTCCACACTATTGTACGGTGGAAGACAAATCTCTCTCTTAAAAAAAATTCTTAAGAGTTGTTGCAATGAATTGAAGCTGAGGGGGGAGCCACCTTGTCCCAGATTTACAGCTATGAAACCTGAGTTAAGCTTTTTGAGCCCAAACCAAAACAACAGTCAATGGGATGGCATAATCCTCAGTCTCCACAGACAAAAAAATTCAAAGCAACTGCTTCTGTGGGTAAGGTCAAGAGCACTGTGTCCCGGAACTGTGAGTGTGTCATACTCATTGATGTGATGTCAAGAGGCAGCACAATTAATTCTGAAGCATATGTGACCACATTAATCAGACTCAGGATCCTCACGCAAGTGTGAGGAATTCGAAACACATCACAGAACAGGGTTGGACAGTGTTGCCCCATCCACACTATAGTCCTGACCTAGCTCTCTGACTTCCACTTCTTTGGACCATTGAAGAATACCATTCATTGAAGACATTTTGAGAATGACGTGGTGAATCCACACAGTGAAGAAATGTCTTCATGATCACAACAAGGAGCTGTAGCGACAGAGCGCACATGCCATTGTGTTTCATTGGAGGAAGGGCAGTAGAACAGGAGTGTAGAAGAAACATCACTCTTGTGTGTACAAGCCACTGCATTCCATAAATAACTGTTAAAGGAATATTACATGGTGCATTATTTTCTGGGCGACCCTCGTCTCTGGAATTTCCTTAGCTTCAGTCTGCAGTCAACAACCAGTAAATAGTGGTCAGACAACATGTGCCCCTGGAAATGTTTTGCAGTTTAAAACCTGACCATGAAACCCCCTTCATGCCATTATATAATTTGTGTGAAACCTTTCAGTGTCTCCAGATCTCTTTCAGGTATACAACCATCTTTCATGTTTCTTAAACCATGTATTAGTAATGATTAAATAATTATTGTGCTCTGTGAAATGTTCTACCAAGTGGCTTCCTTTAATCCTTTTTGCCAGTTCATGTTCTATTATTTTTTTCTGCTATTGTTTTCCATTACAATTAAATTTTCAGCTCCCTAAAATTGAATAATTTTTTTCTTCTCGTCTTATGTTGTTTCTGTTCATTATCTGAGGAGCAAGGAGGCACATACACACATATACTACTGTGGTGGTTGTGGCGTTGTTTCTAACACACTATAGAAATGTTGTGTGTGTAACAATGAACCTAAAGAAAATTTCAGTATATGTCCCTCAGGGCACTCACAGCTCATTTGTAAGTATGTCTGTGGTGGGCAAAGGCCCCTCGGGCTATTGCAGTACTTGTTCCTTTCTTGTGCTGCAGTTTCATTCTCTGGCTGCATCTTTCTCAAAACTGTTATCTAGGACAGATTCCCTGCTGATGACCCAGCTTTCTCGTAGGATGCAGAGTATGGTTTCTCCCATTTTGTTCCTTTATTTTACATCGCATATTTCGATTAAAATATACGTTCAGTTCCCACACCTGGATTTGACGTCCACCATTTCAGTTTTTTTTAGACATATGTGTCAGAAGTGGAAGTTCACCCAATACCTTATGGTAGCCAGCCCATGTGGGGTGTCGTCAGGTACCCATACTATCTTACCGCCCTGAACCTGAGGGATCGCAAATTGGTGTCAGAGCTGTCTCCTCCCTGTGGATGCTGGGTAGTAGTTGCCTGGCCATTTGTGGGCAATGGGAATCATGCTCTGGGTGTAAAGCCAGGTGGCCTTTGCTCTGGCTGGAGGGGTGCTCATGGGGAGAGCCCTTGTTTGGAGTAGGGCAGAATCGTGGCTGATACCTAGCATCATGAAAAGGCCAAAGTTGTCAACAAGTGATCACTACACTCCAGCAGTCTTTTCAGACAGACCAAAATTCACTGCAGATCATTAAGACCTAGTAACTTTTCCTACTTGGCCATGCCATGGGAGGAAAGCAAAGCCAGGTAACATGCAGACACAGCCCTCAGTTCCTGGTTTGCACTCAGACAGATGGACAGTCTTTCTCTCTACTAATCCAATGTTTTTTGTGGAGATACTGAAAATGTATTTGGTGAACACACTTCCCGTACTGAATTGCGAAGTGGTTCAATCTTAATAATATGACAGAGCCTAACCAGTTCTGGCTATTACTTGCTGGCAAACAACTAAGTGATGTACCTGTTACAATAACCATGATGTAGGGTTTAATTTTATATTGAGACCTAATGCTGCAAATGCGTGAACTCTGCAAACACTTAGAGGAACAAGGGATCCGATATGAGCATTGTGCTTGTTGAGGCTTGCAAAACAATGCGATTGACAACAGAGCATTCATCCTTGCTTTTGAGAGGGATTTGATTCCAGAGGTGGTCAATATCATGGTTTATTGCTGCAGTGGGAAGCTGTATTTCCCGTCCCCAACACAATACTTTAAATGCCAGTACTTTGGGCATATATCTTTGTAGTATACATACATCCCAACTGGTGGAGATTGTGGTCAGGCAGCTTTCAAAAATTCACCATGTGTGCTACCACCTTCCTGTGTCAACAGCAGGAATGAGTACCCTCCCTGATTCCCAAATTGTTATACCGTAATTAAGGAATGCAGAAACTGAAGATCTTTGACTGCATCTCATATTCCGAAGCTCAAAACAAATATGATCCTTCATATCCTGCTTTTGTCCAGGTTGGTATGTCAGTACCTGGCATACTTACTCCCTCACAGTCGACCTTTGATAGTAGTGCAGATACAAACTCTGACAATAAAGTTCAGTGAATGAAGTCAGAACGGTCGACTGGGCAACACTGGTGACTCACAATGCTGCACCCGCATAGCGGCTGGTATTGACAACCTGCTCCCACCATAGTTCACGTGAGCATCGTGTGTGTTCCATGTTAGACCTGTCGGATGAAGAGCTTGTTTAGTGCATTGGTTCTGAACTGAGAACAGGACAATGAATGTGCAAAGACTGAGAGAGACACATGCAATGCTGGTACATGTGTCTGGGGGCCAAGCACTGTCCATGAAGTGTGTGTGTGTGTATGAGTGGTTCTCCCGTTTTTGGGGGGGATTAAGCACTGTCCATGAAGTGTGTGTGTACAAGTGGTTCGCCCGTTTTTGGGGAGGCCGGGAAAGTGTTTCTGACAATCACCATGGTGGACGACTGGCAACCACCCTCAGTGAAGAAAACACTGAGAAAGTGAGGACATTAATTAAGAATGACCATCGATTAATTGTGCACTGACGATTGGAAGCAGGCACGTTTAGAGACTTCACAGGATTTTGTCGAAACGGTGGATGCTACACCCAATTTCTTGAATCATATTGTCACTGAGGATGAAACCTGATGTCTCTGGTATGACCCTGAAATGAAACGGCAAAGCATGGAATGGCATTCTCAGAGACCCCCTTGTCGGAAAAATGTCAGAGCCAAAAATCACGCCTCAAAACGATGCTTATAACCTTTTTTGGTAGTCAACGCATTATCCACAAAGAATTTATACCTAAGGGAACAAGACTTTACACTGCATGGTATGTTGAAATTTTGACCCGTTTCGTGCAATGTCTACTCAGGGTACAACGAAAGTGAGCACAACAAAGTTCCTGGTTTTTTGTTCACAACGAGGCTCGCTCACACAAAGCCAATATCGTCAAACAGTTCCTGGCAAAAAAGGGGGTGGTGCAACTTGAAAATCTACCATACTCGCCGGATCTGAATCCTCCAGACTTCTTCCTATTCCTCGACTCAAACTCATGTTGAAAGGATAGAGATATGATGATATTCCTGACATCCAATGAAACGTGACTTCGCTTTTGAACACCATTCCAAAGGAAGACTTCTTGCAAAGATTCCAGGACATGTATCACAGAGCTCAATGCTGCATAGTTATGGGAGGTGACTATTTCAAAGGACAGTAAGGTAACTGTAGTTCATAGTTCATCTATGTTAATGTTACAGGACTATTCACCGAACTTCATTGTCAGAGGTTGTAAATTAGACTGTGGGAGTGACAGGCCCTGGGCAACAGGCCTCACCTCTTGTTTTTCCATGGGCACCATCATCAGAAACCATTCCCACATCCAGCTGGATGGCAAGTCAGAAAGTGACCCCAGAGGCATCCCTCCCCCCACCCCCCACACCCCCACCTACCTTCCCATGGTGTTGGACTCCAAGCTGACAGCCGATAGTTATGATAGTGGTCTTGGGGTGTAAGCTGCCCCAACAAGGATAGCTTTTACGTGATAATTCAGCGATTTTACTGACATGTCTCTGTGAACAACAACTAATTTTCTTCTGTTACATGATCTGTGTTCTCTCCAACACATTTCACTGACAACCATTCTCCAACTCTTCAAGGTTACTGTGCATTGTGGCTGAGCTGTACTGTTCTCGAGGGGGTTATCAAAAGGGTCTGTATGTAGGTTTGCACAGATACTAGTGAGTGGATTACCTTCTATAATAGTTCGAAGCAATAGCAGTTTGACAGTGAACATCCCAACCATTCACAATTCATTTATTACCAGGCAGGCTGCACTTGAAGACCTGGAAATGACCACCTTAATCCAAGAACTCCCTGGCCTCATGTTCTTCCTACCTGGAGATTTCAGTGCACACCACCCCTTGTGGGGAAGAACCGCATCATATGGTAGGGTCCCTTCATATTAACCAGCTTCTTTCTGATTTTGATCTGTCTTTCCTCAATGATGGTACCCTTATTTACAACCATGGCATATTTTTGGCTATCAACTGTACAGTCTCTTCCCTCAGTCTTGTGGCTTTGCCCCAAGGTGACCTGTACGACAGAGATCACTTTCTGGTGATTGTCACTTTCGTGTCACCATCTGAAGGGCCAGTTACCATGTTGTGCTCATTGAAGAGCCAGTTGTCAGTTGCATACTTCCGCTGTGACCTATGTCCCCTCCATTGTATGGTATAGGAGTCATGAGAGACATCTGACATGATCACCCATGCCTCAACTAGTGCTGTTCTGCTTTCTGCAGGCCACCTCTGCTGTTGGCTGGTCCCAAGGTGGACCAAAGACATTGCAACAGTTAATCAGAAGATCTCTGTGCTGAGTGTTTCACTCTGGGTTAGTTATACCTGGGCTTGTATTTTGATAAAATTTGCATTTGGTGTAGTTCTTAATCTGTAGCCTCAGCTGAAGGTCAACTCCATGGCACCATATTTCTGGTTGCACCACACTTGGAACTCTTGTTTCATAGTCCCAGTTTTTGGGACTTCTCTTTCTTAAAACGGCTGACATGTGCACCCCATCTTAATCAACTAAAGATTAGCTACATTTGAAGCCTTAATTCTCCCCACTTCCTTGCCCACAGCTCTTGTGGTGTGGATTATACCACTCGACTTCATTTTTTGCTGTACCCTGGTGTCATCCCACCTGGACTATGGTTGTCAGATTTATGGTTCAACAGCACTTTTGGCTTTGAAGTTAATGATTTTACTCTCGTACTGGTCTCCAAAATTTGTATTTCGTTTAACTTCCCATGACACATTACAGATTGCAAAAAAAAAAAAAAAAAACACACACACACACACACACACACACACACACACACAAAATTTTTGCATCTAGATGGCATTTATGAGAGTACTGTATTGCCAGATAATAGGAATATCAACAAAATACCAGTACTTATTGAACCTAGATAAATTACTTAACTTCATTTACATAAAAATTAGTAAAAGGAACTGCTTTCTATTGATAAAGGCAAAACTTACATTTCAAACCCGTTTGAATTTGAATGCACGAGTTGACCTTCAAAGAGACTCTGTATAAAAAGAATTTTTAACAGCTGATATTAAATGCATTATTAGTTGTACATCAAATTACAAAAATTAAGACTGAAAAGAGGATAATGGGAAACTAGGATATATATTATAATTGCAAAGGACTACTGTCATATACAGCCCAGCATCATGATAATACTTGTAGCTACTAAACTGTCACTACATTTAAAGAATAATTTGACCCGGTGCATTATTGTGGAATTAGACTGGTCACAGCTGCCTTCAGTAGTCCCGTAGACAGTCTCCTCTCTGAAGCCAGGATCTCAGTTCTTCAGTTCCAGTTCTGCCATTTCTTGCTCACTTATGCAATCACCATCCAACAATTTTCTAATCACTCAACTTCTCAAATACTTTTTGCATACAAGGGAAAGCAACTTCTGACATTCGCCTCTGGTGGCATTACCAATTGCGATGTGCCAAGGTTGCTGGGACCTGTGCATCCTGCCTACACCTCTCCGTTCCCCTTCCTTTTGGTTAATACCCAGATCATAAATTAGGACTGATTGTTTCATGGACCTTGCCCCATTACATTTTGGCCTCTGCTTCTGAGTTCTTCGGTGGTGTCAGGGTGTTTACCCTCATTTGCACTGATCCTATCAAACCAGAGAGAGGACATTGTAGGTTTTTACATCTTCCACCTGTCTGCAACATCATTTGCTGTTGAGAATGTGTAATGTTATGATGGAATTGTAGCCATTAACATAGCCCTACATTTTATTAAATAGACCTCCCTCAGCTGTATTCTACTTTTTTGTAGTGACTCAATGAGCAATCTTCAGGCTATTGATTGATTTCACTCTTGTCTCACTGTGGTATCTGCTATTCATGGTCTTCTCTCTGATCCTGGATCATTCTGTCTGCTTAGTTGTCTTCCTCTCTATCCCAAGTCTTTGGATATTGTAGGAGTGAACTGGCCAACAAGTTGGCTACAGGAGTGGCGAATAGGTTGGCTACTGGAGTGCTTACATGCCCAACATTTGCTTTGATGGTCCCAGATGCAGACTTGAGGGCACAAATGGAACATCTCTTCGCACAGAGATGGACCAACATCTAATGGGCTTCTGCCTCCTCTAAACTCTGCACTATCAAGGGGACAATTGCTGTATAGCGTTGCGTCCCTTGGTCCCTTCTTCCCCCCCCCCCCCCCCCCCCATCCCCTGGATTAATCAACTGTCGTATGTTGTCTCCACATTGGTCACATCAGATTAACCTACAGTTTTATATTATGAGATGAGCTAGTCTCATATTGTAGTTGTGGCACTTCAGACATTAGCTCACATTCTGGTGGATTGCTCTCCCCTTCTGACTGTTCATGGCTGTGGTAACCATTGTCTTTCAGATTGTTTGCCTCTAATGTTGGTGGATGATGTGTGGACAGTTGACATAGCTCTTCATATTCTCCGAGAGTGTGTGTTTTTTTTTCTCAGATACAACATTGTAAACTGCTTTTGGGGAAGGGGCAGGGCAGTTGGAGTGGGGCCATCTCTTCCGCGTGCTGGGGTGGGGGACCCTAAATTCTTCTTCCTCAGCCAGCTTCCTTTGTTATCCCCCCTTTCCTGTATTTTTATTGCTTATCAGTGTGGTTATCCCTTTGCTGCAGCCTATTTTATGTTTTGGGATAGCACTCCAATGAAGAAGAGACCTGAAGAATTCCTTACCTTGATACTAGCTGACAACAAAAGAACTGTCAAAGACGTTTTTATGCTTTCATCCAGATAGTAGGCACTGTTTCCATCTTTAACACTTTGACTATAATGGATAGGGCATGGGAGAGCTATGGGAGGGACAGGCCCCGTGACCTCACTGTTGAGTACCTTAACCCCCTAACCAACCAATCAACCTTCAGCATGATGTAGACTAAATGGATGTTCAAAAATAATGTTTGTGATTATAAATTCCAGTCATGAAATGCAAAGAGATCTTACGTAATGTCATTCATTTCTTCTTGTTCATATCTGAGAGGTGACCCAGCCAAACAAAATTGATGCAAGACTATGCTGGCAATTGTGAGTAAATAGCAGGAAATAAAACTAATACTGGAAACGCAAAGTCAGTTACTGATTAGTGTGTGATAGTGTCTTCCTGCAAAATCTCCATAATGTTAATAGCTTGGTGTGTAGTATAGCCTGAGGCATATGTTTGTTCCAGATTTGCTACACTTCTCATTATTAATAACTAGAACTGGGACTTAAATTAAGAAAAGCTTTACCACATAATAAACAAATCTCTGATGAATATTATGCTACATATTATGTACACATATAATACATGAATTATGTAAAATGCAGTTGGTTTTCTTTGCTTTATTAAAGTTCTCTGCATAATTAACAATTTAATTCTTTAAATGTAATCACAGCATTTCCGTGGGCGAAGGAGGAATTGTTACTCTGTAGCAGTGCGATATGTCCACAGAGCTTTAGTGTATGCTACAAAAGGAAGACGGTTAAAGAAGGCTGATGCTGCACAGGTAAACATTGTTATTTTATCATTGTTGCATTGTATTGTTATACAACATTTTTTATTTATAGAAATTTGAATTTCTGCATAGTTTGATATTTATCACTTTTATCCATGCAACATTTTGCTCCTATAAATGCCGGGAAACAGCAATGTTGAAGATAAGAGTCAGATGATAATGATAAAGTCCATGCTGAATCTTTTATACATTTGAATTAGATGCTTTGTGCTTGGTTTTCTTAGTTGATGCAGAGTGTAGTTTCTTAATCGTGAAAGTGTGTGAATTTCAATCTCTTGGTTGTAACTTTGAATATTACTTCTGGGTCGACCGAAGTGTCCGATCCCACCCGTTGGCTTTGACCCGTGACGTAAGGCTGTTGTGGTGTGTGATGTCATGATGGCGCGGAGTTTGGTTTGTGAGTGTGGCATGTTTGTAGGTGTCGTGTTGCGGTTTGTGGTGCCCTCTGGTGATGTGTTTAGGATTCCATGTTGTGTGGTGTAATGGGTTCAGTTTGGTCTTACTGATTATCGTGGCTGGTTCGCATTTTGGCTGTGTTTCGAGCAGAATTGGTTTCAGTTAGTTAACAATTTGGTGGTTTTGTGTGAAAGTTATTGTAGTGCTGTTCGATGTAGGTCGTATGTTAATGTGAGTAAATGAATTTGTTGTTGGTCTTGTTAGGTATGGATATGACCGATAAAGAGTTGGCGCAACTCATTTGGAGCTGATCAAATCTCTGCAGCTTTTTGGGTTGATTGCAGAGGTGGTCAAGTGTGCTGTCTGTCGGAAGGAAATGACATTGGCAGATATGTGGCGATGCCGTAGGGATAACTTATGGTGCTCCATACGTCGCAGTTCCTGGTTCGAGAAGTCTAGGTTGGGTATGCGCGAGATTGTATTGTTGACATATTACTTTTGTTATAGATCCTCTCAAAGTTTTTGCGCACATGAGACTGGCATGAGTGAGAGGAGTGTGCTTGACTGGTTTTCATTTTGCCGTGAAGTATGTTCTGAGTTTATTAAGTACAGGGGTAAGTTGGATGGGCCTGGGGTTGTGGTGGAGGTGGACGAGTCGCAGTTTGGGAAAAGGGAGTATGGCAGGGGTAAGTCTGTGGTTCTTCTCTGGGTGTGGGGAGCTGTTGTACCGGGGGTGGGTGTTCGGAATGTGTTTTCAGGGTTGTGGAGGAGCGGTCTAAGGCGGCATTAGTGGGGTTAATTGAGGCGTTTATAGAACCAGGTTCCACTGTAGTTTCAGATGTTTTTTCTTCTTATAGGGGGTTTGGTGAGAGGGGGTACAATCATTATTTGTTAACCATAGTTTAGAGTTTAAAAATTATGAGACAGGGGCTTGTACGAATACTATAGAGTGGATGTGGGGGCCGTTAAGTCAGTTCTTGGGAGGGGTAAGAGGTGCTTTTCCAACCTCCAGTCTGATTTAGATGAGTACTGTTGGCAGAAGAGTGTCCCTGAGGGCTATTGTTTTTTTAAGGGCTCTTAGTAAGATGTACAGGCCGAAGGTGGTTAGTTAGGGTGGTTTGGGTTGGTGGCTGCGACCCAGGGGAGTGGGGTTTAGTTGTTGGTACTGTTTGTGACGGGGGGAGGGGGGGGGGGGGTTGTTGGTTTGTGATTTAGTTGTGGAGGATCTATTTTGTTGCAGTTTTTGTTGAGTTGTAGTGTGTGATTCAGATTTTTTTTTTTTATTATTAATTTGCGTTTGGCTTTTGTTTATGGGTATTTTATTTTGGGGTGAGGGGGGAGGTTGGGTTTGGGGGGTGGGGTGTGGGTGGGTTGGGTCTTTCTTTTGGTTGTGTATTTTTTCGTTGGTTTGTGGTTTGTGTGTGTGTGTGTGTGTGTGTGTGTGTGTGTGTGTGTGTGTGTGTGTGTGTGTGTGGCCGACCTGTGTTGCGGCGCCGGAACTTTGTAGTGGTAAGTTTTTATTTTTTCTTGTTCTTAGTGTATTTGTTGTGTGTTGGGGTCGAGGGAAGTGTTCCATTACAATGTGTGGCTGTGGCTGTGAGTGTTTTGGGGCTGTGGGTGGTCAGGTATAGGGAGTTGCTGTTGAGCTATATAGGTCAAGGGAAGTGGTCGATTCCAATTTGTGGGATCGCGAGCTGCTGTTGAGATATATAGGTCAAGGGAAGTCCGATTCCAGAGGATATTGTGTTTAGTGGAATTTGGGAAGTTTTTTGTTGTCGGTTTTTTCGTTGTTTTGTGTGGTGTGGTATGGGAGTGTGTGTCTAAATTTGTTTATAAAGTTTATATTTACTTTGTCCCCACCCAAAAAACCCCAATTTTCCACACTTGTCTCGTTAGTGTCATTAGGTCTTTTGTGGAACGTGTGTGTGTGTGTTGCTTTTTGATGTATTTTCGTGTTTATCAAGTTTACCTAATGACGTCATAGGCACTATATTGGAGTCGTGGTGTATGGTTGTTTCTGCCATATTTGTGTATCATGGGTCAAAGCAGACGGGTGGAATCGGATGCTTCTGTATTTCCGTACTTCCTTCACTAAACAAAATCAGTATGAAGAAACATTTAATCAGGAATTACATTGGGGTTGTGACTGAGTTGCAAAATATACTAAAGCATAATTTATACTGAAAATTGTAATGGATTGATCACTTAAGCACTACAGCTAATATTGGAATTTTTTGTGTGTTACCTATTACTTTTCACTTCACCTACTAGTTGGAAATTAGTTGATTTTTGACTACTACTCCTAGTGTTACAACTGGACTTAGTTTACCATTGTTGTTTCTTTGAACAATCTCTACAAAACATGAAATTGTACAGATGCTCAGAGAGCAAACGTTGAAATGTACTCATGTTACTACACAGATGATGATATGATGCTATACATTTATAGGAAAAATCAACAACTGCAAGCTGCTTCAATAAAATATACTGGACAATAAATTAAAGTTGGTGCCAATATAGTCACATTGTTACATACAGAAATTAATTGTCAATTAATGTAAAAACAGCTACTTTGAAAGTAAAAGGAAAACTCTGCTCTTCTGAAACTTTTAGCTGCTGTTTTAATTACTGCTTCACACTAGGCATTTATGTAACTTTACTGGTTTATAGAGAATGCTGTCAGCATTCTGTATGCTGCGAAGTTTAAAACCTGTTAACTGGAATTATCCTGATAAATTATAGACAGAGTAGATAATAATGTGTAATTTTACCGTGTTCGTGAATACTGAATTTGCATTTATGTGGTGAACGTTTGTCACCAGAGTATAATACTTTGTTCCATTATGTGGATTGTGTCCAAATACTCTATATGAAAATTACTTTTACTTCTAGTATTGGGATTGTGAATTTCATAGTTCATTCCAGATTGACACCACTGACAATGTATACTGTTAAGTAGTACACGTATTCGTGTGTTTTAGAACTGTAAGATCTGATGTGAAGAGACTTCAGCTAAATGATGGTTATTGGATTTGCATAATTATGTTACTGCAAGTGCCAGTTCAGTAAAACACGTCTTTCTTACTGTGGAGCATCCCAGAAGGTCGTGTCATCATACTTTTAAGTATGCTAGCAATCCTGTCTGCAAGTAAACACACTGATAGAGATTTCTATATTCAGAGCAAACATAACTGAGCTGTTTGGTTTACTTAAATCCATGTAACATTGCAGCCTGTTCGTTACCCCATCTAGATGCTTAGGAAATTTGTATACGGTGTTTCAAGTAGTGTGTGGCTGAACATCTAAAAGTAATTTTTTTTTGTCTCGAGTTGCATAATTTTGCATATGAAAATTTTAGGACTAAGCCATTTGCTGAGACCCCACTGTTATTATGTTTGTATCATCATGTAACTTTTTAATACTTTTGCATGATCGATTATTATGTGCTGTATAACAGATTTTTTCACAATGAGTGCCTTTTTGTACAATTTGACAAAAATTTTGTTCTGCCACAATGTAATGTGGGGCATTGAACTGCCTCATGCCAATGTAACAGAAATGTGATGTAGGGAGAGAGATGTTGCTATTATGGTGACCACATTTTGTGAGGCAAGAAGACATAATCAGTTTGCAAGAGTACATATTCAGTATGTTGACACTGCAAAATATATCTGCCACCAATTATGAAAAGTGAAGTTGGGACACCTTACAGCTTCAACAGAGTGGCCAGAAGATTTGACTATATGAGGAAAGCCAGCCAAGATAAGTCGTGTTGATTCATGGTGGCGAGTGAGCACGCTACCTTATTTTGGTTCCCAGTCTAAAGTCACATAACTAATACTTCAGAAAATTGTATGCAGGCTATGTGGCATCTTCACATTGGGGAGTCACCTACATGGTGTCTACCTCTTGAGGGTGGCCACCTCCCTGGTGGGACACGTGTTCAAAGTAACTGGCTTGCTATCCTGTCACTGTAGTCTGGCCCTTGAGGACAACCTCGTTGCTGATCAGCGCCAGGGTGGGCACACGATTTTGCCATCAGTCATGCTGGGGGCTACGGTTTTAGTATCAAACTTCCCTTTTCAGTATTCTGTGGCCCGAAGTGGGCTGGCAGCCAGCATGGAGCTGCCATTCATCAGCCATGATCAGTGGTCTCTGCATTTAATACCATCCTGCTGATAGTGTGTGACACAGCCTAAGCATCCCACTGCCGAGATAAAACTGCTGCTGATAGCTTGCTGAGCTCTGCAGCTCACTACACCATTTAAGATTAAATGGCCTCCCCTCCATTGGTGGCCATATGATTACCGTATTTACTCGAACCTAAGCTGCACTTTTTTTCCCGATTTCGTAATCCAAAAAATCTCCTGCGGCTTAGAATTGAGTGCAAAGTAAGTGAAAGTTCTGAAAAATGTTGGTAGGTGCCGCCACAACTAACTAATGCCGTCAAATATATGTAGCGCTACACAGGCATGCTTTGCAGGCACAAAGATAAATACTGGCACCAAAACCTCTGCGTCAGTAAATAAATTAAAAAAAAAAAAGTTAGAAGACGAGCCTTTTTCTCCACCCCGAGTTTCGACCACTGCATTTTCATACATTATCCAGTGAAGTAAATACAAATTCTGTATTGTTCATCTTCGAATGTAGCAGCATTTCAATGTACTACGAAAATCCGACTGGAATGACTGACTGGGATGTTTGTCAATATGGCCAACTCTATATTCTGAATTTTTTCTTACCTGTGAGAAGAGATGGTTGCTAATAGGAACTTTTATGAATTGTGAATCACATGCAGTATTTTCTTCACCATAAGAATAATACAAATATAAACATTTTGCCATGTATTCTTTTGTGTTTGCTACTATCTCATTTAAATCCTGTCTGCCTAATAAACTAGTGTGAGACAATACCAAACACGGAAGAATATACATTTCATGTCATGTTTATATTCGTATTATTCTTATGCCCAATAGTGATACAGTCAGAAATGAAGCACGGCATTTGACTAGATTTTTACATCTAAGACGACTCTAATTTCTGTGCAGAATGTAATGTACAAAAGAGGCGTCTGCAAAGATTTTCAAACGGAGAAAAATTTTAGCTGAACTCTCGTTCAGAACATCTTCTATCATACGCAGTATATTATTTGGTTCTTGTTGATCATTATCAAAGAAAGCAGCAGTGTAAGTAACAACAAATAGCAGTCTCTTGCCATTGTTTCGCTAATGAGACAATTCCTCCCTTTTTTATTGTAAGCAGCGGTAGCGCACACAAAAGCCAGCCATGCTGTGAGCGGCGACAGGTCATAAACACACATTATCAGCATGCGACATACAATGCATGACACAGTACAATAATGCATTTTCAGCTTAGAGTGATGTAAGCACGTATAACAAAGAGAACAGCACTTATCAGATCAAAGGAAAATAAGCAATCGATTCAAACCAGACGAAGCACGTGAAAAAGGAAGGGTACCCGTATAATTATGGACGGAGCGCCTGATGCATAGCAATGGCTACCTGGTAAAGCTTAACTGCTAAGCTTACGACTCGAACCAAGCTACTGTAGCTGTATCATCATTCATTCGACCTAAATTGTGTCTCATATTACAATGGACCAACTTTGTTTCGATTTGGAGATGTAGCCTAAAACTTTTCTCTCCCCTTGAATTTCAAGTCTTAAATTTCAGGTGTGGCTTAGATTCGGGAAAATTTTTTTTTCTTGATTTCGAGTCTCATTTTTCAGGTGCGGTTTAGATTCGAGTGTGGCTTAGATTCGAGTGAATGCGGTATACCTATCATGAATAAAAGTCTAATTCAGTCAGGGGTATCTTAATAGCAGTCCACTGCTCATTTTGTTACCACCACCATTCTTGACCCACATCCAGACAAAGAAACTGGGGCCTCATCTTGATCGTCACACAGCCATTTCCTCTGTCACCGGTGGGGTCTCCACACAGCCCCCTCAACAATTTTTTGAGCTGTTGTTTAAAGTTAAGAACAGGTGCTGTACCAGCCAGAATACTTTTCCTGTTGTTCTTGTAGATTGGAGTGCTGTAACCAATGAAATGATAGTCTAATGTAACCAGTGATAGATAAGCAAACATACAGTGTTTTTAGCACCATACTTGGTTTCATTATTACCCAGTTTTCTTGTTCTGCGATATTTCTTGGAATACAGGCAATGACAAAATAAGTGGGGCACCTAGAAGGGGAGGAGTAAGTGAAATGCAACTGCATGTATTAAGAGGTTATTTTATTTTATTTCAGTGATAACTAACTGAAGGGAAATAACAATGAAATTGAAATTGCCAGTATAAACACTTGGCTGGTCTTTTGTCAGGAGGACACTGCACTCTCTTGGGCCTGAATACTTGCAAATATTCAGTTGAGAAGGTGTCATAAAGCCATTTTATCACCTCCTAAGGTGAGTTACCACATAACGTGTGGCTGGCCCTCAGTGCACTGGATATTAGAACCAGGATGGTTGCATACGCTTTCTTTCAAGGACAATTGGGGGATCTAGATGGTGAAGGGAGTCCCTTAATGTCAATCATGCAGTTCATAGAAAAATGCCATGTGTGGATAAGTGTTCTTCTGTTGAAAGATACTACCAGACACTGCCTCTAGTAGTCTGTGACCACCAATTTGGTGTAATTGTTTCCTGAATAATTGTCAAAAGTGACCTTAAATGATGTACATTGGCTACATTAGGGTTCTAAATTATTACTGTTTTAGATTAAGAGTATTGTTATTCAAGATGACAGCATTATTTTTGGTGTCATTTCTGTCAATAAGGATTGTAGAATGGATTTATTTTCAGCTTGCTCTAAGTGATACGATTATTTACTTACTCTTCAATTCACAGCTATGGGAACAACGTGTAACAGCTGCATGTGAAGAACTTGGTTTCCGGTATCCTCTGCTAAGGGAGGCATTGGCTCGAATGAATATACTACTCAATAGAAAAACGCTTGCGGATTTGGCTGTGTGGGAACCTCGGACATTTAAAGTAAGCTTATGCTACATTTATTTCTGTGTTTAGTGTAAAATATAATTTCATTTTCAAATGTTTTACAGTCCAACTTGAGCCTTTATTTTGTCAGCTAAAAATAATAAAAAGTGAGAAAATTAGGACTGTGAAAGTGGAATAAATGTAATTATTTATTAATTTTCTGTTCTAACTTAAATCATTGATGAAGCTCAGAGGACCACACAACTCAGACTGGCCACTACATCCTCCTCTGCCAAACGGAACATTCTGATATGGTGTCAAGGGGCATTGTGTCAGCACACCTCTTTCCTGGTCGTTGTCAGGTTTTCAGACCTTGGAGCAGTTACTTATTATTAAAGTAGTCCCTCAGTTGGCATAAAGATGCTGACTGGACTTCTTTCCAGCCCTTCCACTGAGGAAAAATTCCTGGCGTAACCAGGAATGGAACTAGTGTCCTTCACTTGGCAATCACACGATGGCCACTCAGTTGTGCAGATGGACTGTTCATTATTCTAAATCTCTTTTATTTTATTTGAATAAGAGTCAACCCAACAATTTTCTTACTTTCATGTGAAAGAATGTTTGGGTTGAGAATGTGTGTGCATTGTACTTCTATGTAAAATTCTGCTCTACTACAGTCATATGTGTAGTTCTTGAATGTGTTCAGTGTCATCTGTCATTGTAGAAACTGAGGCTCTTTTACGCAAGACCGCTACGGTCGCAGGTTCGAATCCTGCCTCGGGCATGGATGTTTGTGATGTCCTTAGGTTAGTTAGGTTTAACTAGTTCTAAGTTCTAGGGGACTAATGACCTCAGCAGTTGAGTCCCATAGTGCTCAGAGCCATTTTTTTGAGGCTCTTTTATGATTGAAAATTCATTAAAATGCCCTGCTGTCAGTTTTCTTAATGATGACTGATGATGCTGAATCAGCATTTCAGTGAAAAAAGTGATCTCACTGAGCAAGTAGTAAGCAAAACATTTCCTCAGAGGTAAAAGTTATAAAATTTTCTCTGTAAGTAGTAAATTAGATTTGCATGATGTTTTTTCAGAAGAAATGTATTGTGTGTAGGCATTCAGCAAATCAGTAACAGTGCATCGTGAATGAGCAGCCCCAAACTACTGCAGAGTTTCTTTCTTTTCCTTTGTTTCAGTCCCACTGTATCATTATACCTTTCCTCTGATGTGGTACGTAAGACAGTATTTTTGTTGACAACCTAGTTCATCAGTAGGTCGCTAATAACAATTACTTACCTTTCTCAGACTTTTTTTCCTCAATCATTTTCAGTAATTCACTTTCGTCCCACAGGGTGTATACGACCCGGGAGATCCGGGAAAAACCCGGGAATTTTTTCATCCAGGAGAAAACTGGGAAAAACCCGGAATTTTTTAGAATTTTGAGAATTTTTCATAATTCCAGGAATTTTTCATTTTTTGGTTTTTAGTTAAATTTTTGTGACTTTGACAGGTAAGAACCAATACTCTAACAAAGAATATTACTGTATCTCGCTACTGCAGAATAATACTGCAGCAATAAAACACGAACAAGAGCGGGAGGGGGGGAGGCGAAAATAAAACTTAAGTTGCAAAGGAAATGTACCATATACAAGAACAAAACACAGTGCTCATACAAGCAGGTGCCAACAGCAAAATGTGTCAAAGGCTTTAGGAAGACTAAGCAATGTTTCATAACAACAAATTGCCTCTGATGAGCATGACGTCACAACTGTTTACATTAAATTCGTTGGAGCGGTTGCGAACGAGCTTACACACATGTGCAGATGAGTCGCATTTGAGTAGTAGCTTCTCCTCGCTTCTGGCTACAGAAGTGTGGCAGTTAGCTGTATAAGCAATAGCAGCAAGCAGCCAGATGCTATCCAGAAAATCTGCCCCGGATGGCAATTTCAGGCAGAGGAAAAGACCTTGTTTCACAAAGCGCTTAGCATCCAATGCACGTTGGTCTATTGATTACTCATATGATTTTGAACGCATCTCTGTTGGTTTTTGAATATTTTTGATAAAATTCTAAGTTGATTTCTGACTGAATCGTAAGTTGATTTTTGAATGCATGCGCAGTGTATGTGATGTCTCTGCCAGGGGAATCCCCGTCACATCTAGAAATAAACTTTCCCGCAGACAAAAGGGGACGGGTCTATACGAGCTGAGCGAATAAAGCCGAAAGGGTGAATGACAATCGCTGTTTATGTGGTTGACTGGGTTTGCAGATGATCAGTGTTGTTATAATTACTAGTGAATTCTGTAGATTCAGACTACCAGGGTGGAAATAAATTGCTAACAGGAATAACAGGCAACAAAGATTACTTATTGTCTTCTCCATGTATCCAAGAAAATGAAATTTTGACAGAAAATATTTGGCCAGACCGCTACAGTACTAAGGGCCAGTTATACAATCCCTGGCTAGCAGACGCTAAAGTTCTGTTCTGGGGAAAATGCGTTGTACGTACACGTAATAATGCCTAACCGGAGAATAAATGTGGGATAACTAAACCGGCAATTGTGACAGGGTTAATGAAGTTAACCAGAGAGTAAATGTTGACACTCGCAGGAATAGTTACAGAATTAGTGATGACAAGATTGTTTGTTAGAACGAGGAAGGAGAAGAAATGGGGACTCACACAAATTACGGAAGAATATGACGATTCCAAATTTATATAAAAATTTCATACTACTACTTTTCAATCTCTTCAGAAGCTAGAGTGTATGAATGAAATGTGAAACTATTTCCCAACAAAGAACTTTTTGCTTGTAGTAGGCCTAGTAGGCAATTGATATTGGTACTTCGTGAATTATATTCTGTCGTGTTATAAAAATGACCAGTTTTGCCTAAACAGTCTTGTTTATTTGATGTGTGTAACAATTGCTGCAGTATTAGGCAGGCCTATTTCTTTTTGTCTAGCAGACTGTGACAAAATACACGTAATTAATCGAGAAACCACACCAGTCTTGGGTGATATTTGTATTAACAACTTTTCCAGGAATTAGATGACAACATTTCGTTTTTTCATATAGGAAAATGTTGACTAACTTTGAGGAGATAATAGATTCTTTCCCAGAAAGGAAAGTACGCCATATACAGCTGTGGCAAGATTAGAGAGGAAAAAAAGCAAGGACTTAAGGACTGAAGAAACGTGTACTGTCTTGCTTGTCTCTTGTCTTTACTCGTTTTATGCATCCTATATTTAATTTTATGATACACAAAACAGCAAGTTATTAGCTAATAGGCAGTGAAGACTGCAAATTTTCTGAAGAGTTCTTGTTCTGCCGGTTACAAATAATTAATTGCGAAATTTCTTTAAGGATGTCAAACCGACCGACTGGGAGCAGGAGAGGCACCACAGGACATTTTAATTTCCACTGGCCGGAATATAGTTTGATGGCACCCATTACAAAATATTGCACGTTTGAATTCCACAAAGCAAAATACAGATACGTGCGATGGAAGAATGCTGTGTTGAGAGGCTTGGCACTTCATTACGGCGGACTTTACGACCAAATAACATGTCTTACATTCCCTCGAACATATAAGTTTTGTGTATCACTCTTCAGAAAGATGTGCGCTACAAAATGAAGAGATTATTTTTGAAAAGTCGATTTTTTTAAATTTTTGGCGTACTACCTCAAACGCTCGAGGGAGGGGGAGCGCCACTATCTAATATTGTCTTGGTTCAGAAATATCGTAGATCCGGACCTGATGCACAGAGCAGTCTGAGTTGTAGTGGGGAGGTGGTAGTCTCCACGTGACCTGTGTTTATGTTAAGTGATTTTGTTGTTTCCTCTTCGTTTACTGCTCTCACGTTAAATCAAAACAAAACAGATTTCTGTGGCTGGTTGCTGTCAAGTGAATTAAAATACATTCACATGATTATGGAAGGCTAAAATATATTATTAGTTAGAGATTTCATTTTGTTTCCATCTTTGACAGTCAAGCGTTAATCGCCTTGCAGAACATTGAAGTTATTTTTTTCAGTTTGTTAAAGAAATTTGACTTTTATTGATCTTTTCTGCTGAGGCCAATTTATTTGAAGTGAAGTGTTTAATTCCACATTATTGGCTAGTTTCAACTGTTCGCTGCATTTCAAGTTCACGTTTTCATCTTCTAGCATGTATGGTATTATGCCATAATAAAGAACCAGACATGAGATAATACGTTAATGGTACTCCAAGAAAATTTCCATCTGAATGTGGACATACGAATGTGCGCTTTAAGCCGAATTATGCATTTTAGTATGGTTCAAAAAATTCCCATGCTCTTGGAGTATCCTCTAATGTCTTGTTTCTTTTATGACATTTATGTAAGATCTTTTAATGTTTTACATGTACGAACATACGGGCTTCCTGCGTCATTGTAGCTGCGCAAGTGCAGCGACAGCTGTCATCTGGTGCAACTGCTGAAACGAATCTATTTCTAACAGGTCGCGGGAAAATATTCCGAATAGTTGAAACTTCTTGGCAGATTAAAACTGTGTGCCGGACCGAGACTCGAACTCTTTGAGGACGACCATTTAGAATATTTTTGAGCCCAGAAGATCAGACATTTACGTCGTCATTAAAAATTTTACTGGCACATTTGTGTGATGTACCTTAAAGTGTAACACGTGCAAAAAAGATCAACACTATGTGTGAAAGCATAGCTTCTCTTGCAGCATATTAATCTTAGAGACCAATATTATATGTGAAAGCTTTTCTTTTCTTGTAGCAGCACTATGTATATTAATTTAAACCATTACCTTTTCCTATTTGTGTGTTCGCACTACTTGACAATTATGTTCCTATTGGCTGACTGCATCACGTGTCCTGTGCTCTGAATATCCGCTGTCATCGGTTAGTGAGTTCTCTTGACATGAGCTATGACTGGCTTACAAAAGCGCATAGCAATCTTTGATTTCAATCCTTCGGAAAGTAACATGCAGCGTTTGGTGGAATTCGAATTTATACTTTCGTAATACGAAAGTATGGTGTGTATATGTTGCTGCACATCAGACGTCTTTCCAAAATGTGTTTTTTCCCCTGAATTTTGTTTCCTAAAGTGCCAGGAAATTCTACGCCGGTGTATAAAACAACAACTATTGAAAGGATTGATAAGTCAGGAGAAAGTATTTTTAACCGGGAAAAATCCGGGAATTTTTTTTCCTCGTCCACGTATACACCCTGTCCCAGTTCTGGGTTTAATCTCCGTCCTTTTATAATTGTTATAGTAGTGCAAACCATGCTGGGAAGGTGTCCCAGTCTGTTGTCAATTCCATTCACTGTGCAATCATATCTATTGTGTGTATGGACCAAATTAGGAGCAGAAAACCTAACCAGATATCCATCCGTTGTAAGGGAAGGGAGTTGTAAGGTACCCACACAATTGTTGCCCCATGACAGTTCATAGACTGCATGATAGGTGCCAGATGTGAAGACTCCCTGTGTAAGCTAAAGAGTATGTGCAAATTTCCAATCTGGAGCGCAGTGACTCCTGGGAATCATTACACTGCTAGGCAGTCACTGCTGTGGTGGGGTGGTACCCAGGGGGAGAGTCCCAGGTCAGAGTGGGTGGCGTCATGCCAGATGATCCAAAATTAAGATGATCAACCTATCTTACACTGGTGGCTACATGACCCCAGCCCACTTCTCCCATCACACAGTATATTACTACTTTTATTGAGTAGTACTTTAAACATGAGGAAACTACACTCAGTGAACACATTGGAACTTGGACAAGTTAAAAATATAAGGAATCAAATTTCCATGCATGATTTGATAGGGTAAATTGTGGCACACACTTCTTTATTCACAGTAGTGTAAATTCTTTTATTATCCTGTATTACTCATAGGTGTATCCCTTAAATCTTTTGTTTTTGTACATTTGTTAATGAACTGTGTATGTACTGAGTTGTTCTGTGGCCAAGTAACTTTGAT
The DNA here is from genome assembly GCF_023864345.2 of Schistocerca serialis cubense. NCBI lineage: Eukaryota > Metazoa > Arthropoda > Insecta > Orthoptera > Acrididae > Schistocerca > Schistocerca serialis. The sequence goes on from NC_064638.1 coordinate 305,672,519, forward strand.
CTATAGGTGGCCACAAAGATTTTGAAGATTTATGAATAAAAGTAGCCACCTATGATAAATGACTGGCCTTTCTAATGTGTCAGAGAAAAATAAAATGCCAAATGGCATGTGTGTCGGAGAAAGTAAGTCTAGGATGGAATAATGATGCTATGGAAAGGATAGGTTGCTGCTCATCACGTAGTGAAGGCTTAGTGTTGCAGACAGGCACAACAAAAAAAGAATACTATAAATCCCATGCATTCACACATCTACTTATCTAAACTCTCTGGTGTTCTGTTATAGTAGGTGTGTGTGGCATTGTTATTGTTGAATGTATGGGTGCTCTACTTCTGAGGAAGAAATTTGTCCAAAAGCACAGATATTTCTTAAATTCTCTAATATTTTTTTGTGTTGTGCCTGTCCTTGACTCAACGCCTCTGTGGGGTGAGTAGCAACCTATACTTCCCATGCTGTTGTTAATGTGTTAGTTAAATTCATTGTGGAGCCCTTCAAATATCACACTATTGGAAGCATGATGGGAGCATTAGTAGTAAGATGGTGGCCCAGCTGAAGACATGCTTGATGGGGTATTCAGATTTTGAGTCGCGAGCATGTGAAATTGGCAGGCGCTCATCTCAACATAATGTGTGGAGATATGTGAATGAGACAGAATTTTAAAAGTAATTTGTCAAAACTCATTGTACTGTGCCATAGCTGCCCATACACTAAGACTGTGCCAGTTAGTGCCATTTTGATACATAAAATGACGTAAGAGATTCAGAAGGGTAATGATTCTCAATTTCTCGATAATATAAAATTAGTTATGGCTTTGTGCTTCTTATTCATTGTATGCTACAGTATGACAGTATTTATGGTACTAGAGTACCAAAGTGACTTACTTTCAAAGTGAAAGAACACATTCCAAATGAAAACATGAAAAAATTGAGCATCTCTCAGTTTCAAGTGTCTCGCATCGTACATTTTTCTGATAAGTGCCACATAACCACCCCAAAAAGGAACTAGGTGACAAAATTCTCCTTTTCCATGTGGATATGTTAAATTTGCAAATTGTCAGCACTGGGGCATTAATTTTCATCTAAAGTTAGTTGAAAAGTGATATCTTATTAGTCATGTTGTAGATATCCATTGAAGAAATAAATGATCAATGTTATTTTCTGACATATTGTTTTATGGAGGAAGAGATTATGTACAAAACTATCAAACCTTGCTTACTAACTGGTATGAAAATATTTCATTCTTTTGAAATTTAGAAACACCGTATTGTGTATTAGCTTCAGTCAAAACCATCATATGAAAACATATAACAATATTATGAAAAGGAAAGTTACTACTCACAATATAGCAGAGATGCTGAGTCGCAGATAGGCGCAATAAAACGACTGTCACAAATAAAGCTTTCGTCAACCATTAAGGCCTTCATCAACAATAAACACACACACACACACACACACACACACACACACACACACACACACACACACGATTGCAGTCTCAGGCAACTATAAAAACATGGACATCACTTACGACTGGTTACATCCCCATTATTGGACAGCAGGTGTCATCTTTTTCTGTGTTACAGTGGATGGAGCATAATTTTGCTTCTATGAAACTTGGTGCAGTTTGAAACGCAGTTAAAAAATTGCAAGAATCTAGGTCTTTTATTGCACTTTGAATCTGAGACTGAAATCTACTTTTTTACCTGAAATTGTAGTTAATTAAGCATTACAAGAATCTTTAAGGTAAAATGCCATAGAACACTTAAACAATTTTTATTTTGTTTCTTACTGCAATTTTGTTATGAACTATTAGCAGTGAGCAAGAGAATTTATTGCAGAATTTCAAACATGGTGAGCGGATATGTGAGCAGAGGTATAAATATCACCCTGTGTTCGAATATTAATATGTGAAGAAGGAAAAAAAAAAAAAAAAAAAGATTCAGTGTTTGTGTCCATGAAAAGTATTTTGTTGGCTGGCAGATGGTTAAAAACAGTGTGACCAGGAAACATAGCACAGCCTCATGGCCATATCGTACAAAAGGAATCACAAATAATATTTAAGATGATTGATGCCTTGGCTTCTTATTGTAAACAGGGCCTCCAAACACTTTTTGTCTGTACGCTGCTTATTCTTATTTTCTTTCACTTTCCATTTATTTCATTGTCTAGTTGGAGAGACTTTCAAAGGAAGTAACTTTGTATTAAAATGTTTTTGTTAATTGCCTAACATTTCACAGATATTAAGAGGGGCAGCAAACAAATAAAAAGCAATGTGGAATGTAAAAGATTATCAACGTGTTTCTCAGAAATCTTTAGCAAATTACATAAATGACTACTTCATAAATACCCCAGTCAACCTGAATAAAAATTTATTCAGGGGTAGTAGAACCTCAGTTTCAAGAGAACAAAGTGTTAATTCTATAGTGCTGTGTGCGGCAAACGAATCGAGAGTTCTTAGAGTAATGAAAACAACACAGAATAAAATATATTCATGGATTGATGAGATACCTGGTTCAGTCATAATTAATTGTGCTAGTGTCATAATCAGAATAACTCTCACATCATATGTACATAATGTCAGGAGGAGTGTTTCTACAAAGATAAAAAATTTCAAAAATAAAATAATTGCATAAAAAAGGCAAGATGTACGAAATGGAAAACTGTAGATCAATAGCTTTGTTATCTGTATTTTCAAAGATAATGGAGACTGTCTTGAAATACAGAATTACAAATTACCTTGAAAAATTTAATCCCTTGTCTGTAAACCAACATAGTTTTCACAAAGAATCAACTATTACCCAATTTATTGAAAATGTCACGTTGGGACTATACAGAAACTATAATACAATACTAATTAACTTGGACTTAACAAAGGCATTCGATACTACCCAACGTGATATTTTGCCAGACAAATTAGAAGCTATTGGTGTACCCAGAAGTAGCAAAAAATGGTTTGTTTTATTCTTCATAATACGAGACAGGAGTAGAAATTCCCTCAGAAAACATTAAAAAACAAAGTATTGTTTAAAGCCCTAAATTCATACTCTACCAATTTGGGTAAAACACGGCAGTGTTCTATGGCCTCTCTTATTTGTGTTAATGATATCAAGAATCCAATCAATGGTACTCACATAATCATATTTGCTGATGGCACAAATGTTGTAACTGATATAAACAAAGTATTGCCAAACTCTGCAATCAGAGGTTTGGAATATTTAAAAAAAATGTTTGAAAATAACAAGTTAACCTTGCATATTTAAAAAAACTAATTGTATATATTGGAGGTAAACAGTCACAGCATGACATGGATCTCAGAATACAAAATAAATAAATTGAGAGGGTAGCTGTCACAACATTTTTAGGTGTGTGTGTAAATGAAAATTTAGACTGGGAAGCCCACATCTTCTGTCTCACTAACAAATTAAGATCAGCTTATTTTGCATTACATGAAATTAGTGGTGTGTGTAGTAGACGGTGTAGCAGAATTGTCTACTTTGCTTACATGCATTCTGCTATTACCTATGGCCTCACCTTCTGGAGTTGTAATAAGACACAAATGATAACCCATTTCACTCTGCAAATATGAACTATTAGAATAATTACTAACAGTTCAAGGCTAACACCCTCCAAACAGTTAATTCAACATCTAAATATTCTACCCTTACCATGCCGTTATGTCCAGAAATGGTTAATTAATATACAAGGTTATTACAAATGATTGAAGCGATTTCACAGCTCTACAATAACTTTATTATTTGAGATATTTTCACAATGCTTTGCACACACATACAAAAATTCAAAAAATTTTTTAGGCATTCACAAATGTTCGATATGTGCCCCTTTAGTGATTCGGCAGACATCAACCCGATAATCAAGTTCCTCCCACACACGGCGCAGCATGTTCCCATCAATGAGTTCGAAAGCATCGTTGATGCGAGCTCGCAGTTCTGGCACGTTTCTTGGTAGAAGAGGTTTAAACACTGAATCTTTCACATAACCCCACAGAAAGAAATCGCATGAGGTTAAGTCGGGAGAGTGTGGAGGCCATGACATGAATTGCTGATCATGATCTCCACCGCGCCGAAAATTCAAAGCGTTTGACTTTGTCATCGGGTGTCAGGGCTTGTAGCAATTGTAAACGGTAAGGCTTCTGCTTTAGCCTTTTCCGTAAGATTTTCCAAACCGTCGGCTGTGGTACATTTAGCTCCCTGCTTGCTTTATTCGTCGACTTCCGCGGGCTACGCGTGAAACTTGCCCGCACGCGTTCAACCATTTCTTCGCTCACTGCAGACCGACCCGTTGATTTCCCCTTACAGAGGCATCCAGAAGCTTTAAACTGCACATACCATAGCCGAATGGAGTTACAGTTGGTGGATCGTTGTTGAACTTCGTCCTGAAGTGTCGTTGCACTGTTATGACTGACTGATGTGAGTGCATTTCAAGCACGACATACGCTTTCTCGGCTCCTGTCGCCATTTTGTCTCACTGCGCTCTCGAGCGCTCTGGCGGCAGAAACCTGAAGTGCGGCTTCAGCCGAACAAAACTTTATGAATTTTTCTACGTGTCTGCAGTGTGTCGTGACCATATGTCAATGAATGGAGCTACAGTGAATTTATGAGATCGCTTCAATCATTTGGATAGCCCTGTATAAAAAAAAGGTACATTGAAAATTTTAAAACTAACTCATTTGGTTCTTACAATGCAAGAATGTGCAATGGTAGCCATATAAAAGAAAGAGTAATCTTAGGTTTTGGCTTAAGAACAAACAAACATTCAAGGTGCTAGATTGTACAACCAACTTCCAGCACAGATAAAGAAGAAATTGTCTTTATTTAAGAAAGTGTTCAGATTTTTAATAACCAGCTATAATAGTGTAGAAGAATACCTGCAATAACCTTGTAGAAAATAATTTTTCATGTAACTCGTCAGTCACACATTATGAAACTGTTTGCCATGATTTGAATGAGTATTTCAAACAGAAGTGTTAGAACTGGTGTGTGTTTGTATGTAATTGTCAACTGTGTATGCCATGTAAATATCTTTTTTGTACATTTATATAAGTAATCAAAGGTATATGTGTAATTTTGAATGAGATTTTGTGTAGGGTACTATGCACTGTACATCCTGTTGTTAGTATCATCATCATCATCATCATTATTTTCTGATGAAACCCATGCAGTGTACGTTGTCTCTGGATGTATACTTCTACCACCACTCCTCCTGCTAGTGCTAGTACAAAGAACAAGTTACGATCTAAAACTTCCTGGCAGATTACAACTGTGTGCCAGACGAAGACATGAGATTGCAACCTTTGCCTTTCGCGGGCAAGTGCTCTACCAACTGAGCTACCCAAGCACAACTCGCGACCCGTCCTCACAGTTTTACGTCTGCCAATACCTCATCTACTACCTTCCAAAAAGCTGTGAAGACAGGTCGTGAGCAAAGCTTGTGAAGCCCAGTTGGTAGAGCACTTGCCTGCTGAAGCCCAGTTGGTAGAGCACTTGCCTGCGAAATGCAAAGGTCCCAAGTTAAAGTCTCGGTCTGGCACACAGTTTTAATTTGCCTGGCAGTTTCATGTCAATGCACACTCTGCTGTAGAGTGAAAATTTCATTGGGTTATGAGTTGTTCCCTGCATACCTACTTTGAAAAGTGTACAATGTATTTCTGTGTGTAAATGTACATGTTCTGTTTTCAGTCGTTGGTGAATCTGTCCTGGAAAAAGGCATCAGAGGATGGGCTGGCTGGTGTAGCAGATCTTGGATCTCCTCCTCCTGGAGTTATCACGAGGGGCATGCTCAAATAGTGTTTAATTTGTGCCTCATAGTAGCTGGCCAGTTCTTTACAACAAAGAGAACTGTTTAATCACATCTGGTGCATCACCAGACATTCTTGTTGTTTGTATTATTTCTTGTTTAACAATAAAACAGTTTAAATAAGATTTTAATTACTTTTATGTATCTTACAAATAAGTAGCCAAGTGTTATTTCTACATCACTTATACTTTGCTGTGGTGCAATCCAGATATGAACTGCGGAGGAATAGTGCCCGTCTCCATAGCCTTTTGGACAACAGTAAATGTGGCAGTTGCTCTGGTGTTTATTCACTTCATATATCCTGACCAGTGCTTTAAAAAAACAACATAAGTTTTGTTCAGTTCATCACTTCTTTAAGCTTTGAGAAGCTATGTGAAGCCCAGTATCAGAATCATAAAATGAGGTTGTACACATGTAAGAAATCAGAACACATCTAGATGATTCAGACTGTTCATGTAAACATAAGGCCAAGGTTTTGAAATCAGATTTTAAACTGAAAGGATTTCTAGGGGCACATGTGAAATCCGACCATGATTTAGATTAAAACTGAAGAAATTGTAGAAAAATAGAAAATTAAGGAGATGACTATAGAAATCGTAGGATAACACAAGAGTTATTGAATTTTATTGATGAAGATAGAAAATATAAAAATTGCACAAAACAAAGCATACAAAAGAAATACAGACATTTGAAAATATTGACAGAAAGTGCAAAATGGCTAAGAAGCAATGGCTGGAGGACAATTGCAAGGCTGTAGAAGCTTGGACAGCTAAGAGAATAATAGATGCTGCCTATAGGAAGAAGAGAAGCAGCTGTACAAATATCAGAACGTCGAAAGACAGGGAAATAGTTTGCACAGAAAGGAAAGCTGAAAGGTGGAGGAAGTGTAAAGAAGGGCTATTGCAAGGCAAAGACAATAATATAGAAAAAGATGAGGTAGATGATCAGAGGGGGAGACATGATAATCGAAGAAGTATTTGACAGCACTGAAAAACAACTTGAAGTGAGATCCCTGGTGAGGACGAGATTCCCTAAGAATTATTGAGATCATTGGTAGATTGTCATGACAAAACCATTCCACCTGGTTTGCAAAATACATGTCAGTCAAAATATTTTGATTTCAAGAAGAATGTAACAATTCCAGTTCCAAAGAAGGCAGGTTTTGAAAGGTGTGAATATTACTGAACTCAGTCTTGCAATTCAAAGTTGCACATTACGAGTATATACAGAAGAATGGAGAAGTTGATAGAAGCTGACCTTGGGTAAGATAAGTTTGATTTCTAGAGATATGTAGGAACATGAGAGGCAGTACTGACCTTAAGAGTTATCTTAGAAGATGGGGTGCAGAAATGCAAACCTTTGTTTGCAGCATTTGTAACGGGGATAAAATACAGGAAGTGAAAGGTTAGCTAAAACATACTCAGGAACCAAACTGCTGTTAAGAGTTGAAGGGCATGAAAGGGAAGCAGCAGTTGAAAAATGGAGTGAGACAGGGTTGTAGTCTATACCCATACTATTTGGTGTGCACATTGTGCAAACAATAAAGTAAATTAAGGAGAAATTAGAAAAATGGAATTTTAAGTTCAGGGAGAAGAAATACAAGTTTTAAGGTTTGTTGAGGACAGACATAATTCTGTCAGAGAAGGTGAAAAACTTGGAAGAGCACTCGGATAGTGCAGTAGATGGCTTTTGCTACTGATGATGGTACAAGTAGAGGGGACCCAAAATGCAGACTGGTAGCAGCAGTAATAACATTACTGAAAAATGATTTATTAACATCAAATATAAATTTCTGAAGGTATTGCCTGTAGTGTAGTCTTGTACAGAAGTGAAAGATGGGGGCAATCCGTAGAGGTTCGCCTACTTTTATTTCTTCGTTTGTTGTCCTCTGTGTCAATGTACTGCGTTGCTACACTGGCTGAAAAATGGGTTGTGGAAGTACAACACTGACTACTTTAAATGATGTAGCAGACAGGTGCACATTTGCGTTTCACAGTACTTTACTTTTGCTGTTCACAAACCCACAATAATGCAGAGTTATATGTGGCTAGTGCACTATTGTTTTAACTTTCCGTAAGCCTCATTCATAGTTTGCAAGCAAACATACACATACTGCTAAATAGTTTACTATTGTACATCTACGAGCAGTAAAAACCTAACCACACGGTTCTTGAAGAATAACAAGGTACATATGGAACAGACACTGTCATTGTTTTAACACACGGCCTAATTGTGTTACACTTATTTCACGAATGCATTGTTGTTGATTTAACCAATACAGGTTTCTTGTCTGAAACTCAGCTGTGGACTGACTGACTCGGGACCAAAATTCGGGCCCTAATACATCCTCACAATAATAGCTGCCAAAACTACACATTGTTCGAAGGTAAATTTACAGAAATCGTAATTAAAACTTAACTCATCAAATTCACTGAATACATCCAAAAATTGGTTCTTTTTAACAGTTTCTTCTACTGCAAGAGTTAGGCTGAACTGTATGTTTAAATCATGAAATTAACAAATATCGTTATGCAAACAATACTTTTGGGAAAACTGTTAATTACTTTGGAATTAAGGGCTGGTTTTACTAACATGTTTCCAAATAGATCCTTCAGGAATACTATTAGTTCCTCCTCCTAATGTTTATAATTAGCACAGAATTTATATTTGTTTATACGTCAACAATAGAATTTAAGTTACGAAACAATTACTGATTTCACCCTATAACAAAAGATACTAACTAGGAATAGTCAAAATAAATTAGAAAATCAATTATATACATAAAACTAAGCACAAAATTAGATCTGGTGTTATATTCTTTAAAACTGAGGGACAATTTTTTTTCTCTTTTATGACAATGTAGATTATACTCATGTATGTTAGTGGAAATTAGTTAAAAGTAAAAAAAACTAATTTAAGTAGGCAGATGGCAAAACAAGAGGGGAAATAAAAATATCCCAGCTTGCTTCATCACAGATCGAATAACTAATATGGAAACATTAAATTTATGGCACAACTTGATTACAAGAAGGGCTCAATTGACAAGACACATCCTTGAGCTATCAAGGAAATGTTGCAGTGGTAATGGAGGGCAGTATGGTGACTTATGTAGAGGGAGATTAAAGGATGGATACAGTAAACAGGTTCAGATGGATGTGGGTTGCAAGAGTTGTGCAGAGTTGATGAGCGTGACACAAGGTTGATTAGCGTAGAGAACCGCATCAAACCAGTCTTTGAACTGAAGACATTAAACACTGAGCAAAAAATCCATATCTGCAACAGAAATGGAGACCAGTAAAAAATCCATGTCTGCAACAGCAATGGAGACCATCATAAAATGGCGCTGCTATATAGGATATGACACTGCTGTAGAATTTAACACGCTCACTGCGGCTGACGCTTATAAACATTTCCGCATCAACAAGCTAGTGCGGGTAACGCTTACAAGCAGTGCGTTCACTAGCTGAGTACTCAGTTTAGTTTGTTCGGCTGTGCACTCGTGTTAGTACAAGCAACCAATGAAATATCAAGTAACGTTTTCCTGTCTACAGTTGTGTGTTTTCGTACTTAGTCGTCTGTGTTGTGCATTGTTTGCAATGGCGGCAAATCAACCAACACTGGGGCCTTCTAACCCGGAAAAGAGTAGGACGAGTGAATACTATACTGACCATGAGTTACTGAGTGTGTGTTAGAAGATAGTGATGTTGAGTTCAGAGAGGACGAACCAGAGGAGGGTGGCTGGAATTTAGAGGCTGCAAAAACATACCACAGTGATAACAGTGTGGAAGCAGAACCATAAAATATGTTTTGTGACAGTTCGGAATTGGACAACAATGATGAGGAAATCGCTGATGACAAAGAACCTGCACTCGCAGAAGTAAGCAAACCAGGTGTGACTTGGCATGAAGGACCACATGAGATGCAGTAGCATCCATTTACAAAAGCAGAATGTTTGCAGATAAATCTTGCTGGCAATAAGCCAATAGGTTTCTTTAGGCTACTGGTTACAAATGATATACTGCAGCCCGTAGTTGATGAAACGAACAGTAATGCATGCAATATATTTGCGAACGAAAATACAAAAGAGGGCTCTAGAATTAGTAACTGGAAACCTGTAAGTACAGGAGAAACACTAGTCTTCCTGGGTGTTTCATAACATATAGTTAATGTCAAATATGCCCGATTACAAGACTACTGGAAGAAAGACCCACTGATCAAAAATAGAGGAATAGCAATGAGTACGGGCAGAGACACGTACTTGCTCATCTTACGCTTACTGCATTTTGTGAAAAATCCAGTCAGGAGATCCGAAACAAGATGATCGACTATATAAAGTACACCCTATATTGAATTATTTTAACAACAGAATGTGTCAGGTGTATTATCCTGGAAGGGACCTTCAGATGAATCACTGATTTTTGTGGAGGGAACGATTGTAGTTTATACAATATATAAAGAACAAAAGGAATAAATATGGCATCAAATTGTACATGCTAAATAACCCAGACGGTTTCATAAATAAATGCACTGTGTACACGGGGATGCGTGATGATATATGGGGGGAGGGGGGGGTAGGCATGCTGAAAAGATGGTATTACATATGCTGGAAGAGAAGCTGCATGTGGGCCTTCATGTTTACATGGACAATTTTCACAACAGCTTTGCTTGAGTTAAAATCCTGTTGAATGCAAAAACACATTGCCCTGGGACACTAAGGATAAACAGGAGAAATATCATTAAAGACGTGATATGAGCAAAACTGGGGAAAAGAAACACTATTGCACGATATTTGGGCAGTGTAATGATCGGCAAATGGAAGGGTAGATGAGAGGTCTCCCATATTTCCACAGAATATCCTAATGCAATGGGATGTGTGCTGAATGCACACCAGCAAATAGTCTCGAAACCACTGCCAATTATCAAATATAATAGTTGTATGTCTGGGACTGATAGGCTGGACCAGATGTTGTCTCATTATTTATGTGAACGAAAGACTGCCTGTTGGCCAAAGAAACTATTCTTCCATGTAGCTGACATGCAAATGTTCAATTTGCATTACCTATATAATAAGAGTAAATACTCAGGGCATAAAATGACATTGTATGATTATAGAATACAAATAATAAAGGGAGTACTTCCACCAATGGATGTTGCAAAAGATGTGTGTAACAAATAGCATAAAGACAGACAAGTTGTGCAAAAGGGCGAGGCAATTGAAGGGAAGAAGCAAGCCAGGAGGAAGCGATTGACAACTTGTGCGGAACGGGGCAAGCATACAGATACACCATATGTGTGCATAATGAGTCCAAACGAACCTGGAGTCTGTTTGAACTGCTGCACAATTACACATCCATATTTTAATGAGATGTCGTATCTTCAGAGGAAGATCTGTTCATGTTTGATTTTTAAAGTGTTTGTATTTGTTTTATTTGATAGTCAAGTAAAATGTTACATTGTTTGCTCAGAACATGAGGTTTCTGTACAGTATGTGGACTTATTTGACGTTTGCTATAAAATCACCACCTCTACACTTTGCAAACTTGTTATATGGGATTGGGTTTCCATAGCACTACATTGCAGACAAGTCCTGTTTCTTTTTCTCCATTTTATAAATCTTTTGGTGTTTTCAGACTAATTCTTTCTTAATGGAGTGGATTTATTGCTTGTTTGAATTGCATTTTCTTTCCAGTTTGCAATAAAATCAATAAATCAGAGGCATTGTTAGAATTGTTTGCAATAAATGCATATGATGCTTATAAGCGTCAGACAGCAAGCAGCATTTATCACATTATTGGCATGCAGCTAAACCATACTTCTATTTATATATCTAGCACCATCTCTTGCACAGACGTTATATTCGCTGTCAATATTACGTACATGCACAACATGACATTACAGGTTTCGCAGGGGTAATATTTCAATTCTCAGCTCGTGTGCGCTTAAAAGCGCCCACCTTGAGTGTCAGAGGCCCGCACTGGTGACCGCAGCGACTGTGTTAAAAAAAGCTCGGACTTCTGTACATCCTTCTCACTGTGATTAATGGGCCTGAATTAAATATTAACTGAGTGAGTGCTTGTTTGAGCATGTGTCTTTTGTTCCGCATTTTGTTTTTTAGGTGTGCATGGCAAAAATATCATTGTTGTCTTCTACTGACTGGAATTTACATGGTACAGAAACATGCAGATTTCACTAAAGATAGAAGGAAAAAAGTAGAAAAGTAAACAAAATAAAGCAAATAAAAGTAAATGTCAAGCAATTATGATTAATTCTAACAAAAATATTTAGTTATTATACAGAAGATAGCTCTAAATGTGTGCCTAGTTTCATAGCATGTCTGTCCGTCTGTCTGTCTAAGTTAATTACTAAGGCTCCTCTGCAAGTTGCAGTTGCCATCTCTTATGTTGCTAATAATATCTAAGCTAAATTTGTTGGCCTGATTGCTGTGTCCTTGTCTGCAGAGTCCATGCAATGTTCTTTTACCTAATTGGTCAACAGCTATCCTTTGGTAATTACTTCCATTTCTTGAATATGTCAAGTAAGAATAGCTTTGTTCGTGGCTGTCTATGTTGTACATTTAGCCTTGGCACTACTCTTAAAAGAAGTTTTACTCACATTTTTCATCAACCAAGAGGCACAAATTTATTTATGAATCTGGTTTACGAGACAGAAATACCTCACAGCTTCTGTTCTTGTAAATTGTGTTTTTTGAGGGTTTGGAGGGGTGGGTGGGGGTGGAACTAATTTTTGTTATCATAAATGTTGCAAAGTATATCTTGATGCAATGAGGCCCACATCTATCATGATAACAGTAAACTATGTACAATGTGACAGCATTTGTTAATTTGCAAACTGTCAGTGCACTTTGTGCAGAAAGTTTTTAAAAGTTCAGCACCATTAGCACATCATACATAGTTTACTCGTACAATAATGCCTGTGGTACCTCGTTGCATTTGGATACATTGTTGCATTCTGATTCCAATAACAGCTGATCATAACTTTAAGTCTTTAAAATTTTTAATGTCCATAATGTAATTAAGTATGTTTATATTTCAAAATAACTGTGACAGCTAGTTAAGAGTGTATGATATGACTAGCAACAGGGCCTTCAATTCTTTGATGTTTATGTTGATAAGAATTTAAACTGGTAGTCATGTGCTGCATATTCTTTAATGTGAAAGGTCTGTGATTTTTGTGTGGTGATTAATATCAGATTTTGGAGATGAAATGTTGTACATCACTTACTTTTCCTAACTTCATTCAGTATTGCCATATGGCATCATATTCTGCGGTAACTTGTCATTAAGGAACAATTGTATATTGTTTCAGAACCACTACAAATTTTGAATCTTGCTATTTAAAATAAAATCAAGATGGCAGCACTGTATCTATTACTAAAGTTGCCAACTCCAGGGATTTTGGCAAACACGTCACATGGGGATGGTTGTTAGCCCTTTCCAGAAAATACATACCTGTTCTGGTGGATGGATTGGTAATTTGTATCTCATCACTGACCCATTTGTTTTGACAGTTCTCAGATACAACTGTTACTGGCTTTTCTGGATCTGGACTATGATTCGAAACTGTGTTTAGTTGTGTGTTGCTGTTAAAGATGGTCCTGGCTTTGTACATCAGTATTAAGTTGAGCTCACTTTACTTCTGCTCATAACATTCACTCTCTGTGCTATTCTTGGCCATCGACTCTATGGACTTAGTCTTGTCATTTTTCAACAAAAAACTCGTATTCCCAAATACATTAAAGTGTTTGACAGTATTGCACTCTCAAGTTCTATTGCATGCTTTCTTCAAAGTGGAGGGCCTTTCTATATTGCTACCTCCAGCAGAATAAGTTTGTTCAGGTTTCAGTGGTATCTCCTAAACTCATGCTGGGAGTTGAAATAGCTCCTAAGTATATTGTGAGTATCTCCAGCAAGGAGAAGTGGTGGTGGTGGAGGGGGGGGGGGGGGGGGGCTCCAGAACTAGGTCTTAAGCACTAGACTTCTGAGGTGCTCATAACAGGGCCAGTAGATGCAGCACACTATTATTACAAGTGAAACGTGGACCAATACAGCAATAGCTTGTAGTCAAGTGCTAAGGACAATTTCACTCTTTCGTCAATGAGATTATTTTTCCAGTAAAGTACATAACCATTTAGCAAATTGAGAGACATGTGGGTTGCCTGAGGACAGTTTATTTTATTTTATTTTTTTGTATAATTCAATAAGTATCACGAAAAAAAATACTTGCATATTGATTTGAGTCCCATCAGTCTAATAACAACTGAACCACAGAAGTGAACGTAATCTGTAAAGTGTTGTTTGGACAACACAGGGAAGAACCAACTTCGTTTTTTTGAAAATATATAAATATTAAATATTCCTAGTGTAGTAACAAACTGTGAAAAGGAATAAAAGTCAGTTGGGACTTATGTCAATGAAAAATAGTGCTGAATAGACCTGCATAGTGACAACAATGAACACCTAAATAAAAACTGAAATACTTAATTAGAAAGCCATGCAGTGGCACGTGAACGAGGTTTGTGAGGCAAATTAGCTGTGGATGTAGGAATGCAGTTACAAAGGATCTATAAGAAATGATTGTTGATATGAATGCTGGAGACTGGCATCCATTGTTGACAGTATAAAAGTCAAGAGGAAAAGCCTAATATTCACCAATGACAGCAAACTGGCTGCCGCATTACAACAATTATACAAAGGAGCTAATTAAATATGTATTACTACTGATTCTCATACTCACTGGATGTAGAATGAGCTGTATGGTTCAAATGGCTCTGAGCACTATGGGACTCAACTTCTGAGGTCATTAGTCCCCTATAACTTAGAACTAGTTAAACCTAGCTAACCTAAGGCCATCACACACATCCACGCCTGAGGCAGGATTCGAACCTGTGACCATAGTGGTCTCACGATTCCAGACTGCAGCGCCTAGAACCGCATGGCCACTTCGACCCAGCAATGAGCTGTATGTAGAGAGCTTCACATAGATAGCATTTCTGTTTGAAGAAAACCGATAATTTAACTGCAGATTTTTCCCCAATCTGTTAATCCGAAAATCTTTCTAGGTAAAGAATGTGATATCTGACATCTTTCACAAACCATAGTGTCAGTGAACAGTGAGTTTGTTACTTCACACCACAAAAGCAATAGGAAGTATGTCTCAGTGTTGTTAAAGTAAAACATTCAATTCAAGATTTTATTAAAAGCGTCTAAAGGCTTATTTTCTACAGGACTTTTATTTCCCACATTTAATTTCTGCATTTAACAGAAATGTTAATTTGCCTTTGTTTGTAAGGTGTATCCACTGATGTTAATTCCAGAATTAATGAAATGTAATTGATATTCATTATTGAAAGACTTTACTCAAAATTTCAAGAAAATAAAGTTAAGGACAGTACCAGATTCTATACACATAGACAAATCTTTCTGTTTGAAAAGGGCCTTCCTCCTGCAATAATGCTCTTTCAATGGTGATCATATTCACATGCTTTGTATTTAACCTGTCCTCATTACTGAAAGTCAGGTTCCAACCATGTTTTTTGATACATTTTGAACAAAGTTAGTCAGTCAGGTGTTGCAGCTCTTGAATACATAGGAGGATTACAGAAACACACATTCAATCTTTTACTTCGGGAAGTGTTCATTGTTTTTAATTTTGGAAAGGATTACACTGGACCAATGGCTATTAATAGGAACAAAATGCAAGACATTCGACTCTTACTTAATTATATAATGCATGGATATAGGTATTTCTATGATTTGATGAAATGGCGTGTACGTAATTCTGCTGCTGCTGCTGCTGATGATGATGATGATGTGAGTTACAACACTGTGGTAATGTATGAGTAGAAAAAGAAACAATTTAAGACACAGTAAAACTAACTTGACCATACGTATCTATTACTTCCTCAAGAGAAGGACCTTATTTTAAGATTTTGCACTTATTTTTTCAGAGAGATGGCAAAACTTCACTGCTTTAATGGTAAAATATTCTTTTCATTCTGTGCCTTAAAGCTGTTACACTCCATGTACTCACCTGCAGTAGATTTTCCTTTGTTCATCGAAACTTAAAATTTTGGAATAAGGTCCAATAAAAACTGATTGTATCAATTGTTTTTTAATTATTTTTTAAATAAAACTGAAATTAAAATTAGTTTATGTGCCACTAAATAATCTGCTTGGCAGAAGTTAAAACATGTATGTTCATTGTGTAAAACTATTACAAAAATGTAAGTACACTGAATGCGAAAACTTGCTAACTAGGGACACGTATTTCCAATGTACTGTGTTCAGCGACAATATCAATAGTCAACCTTTCAAATTCAAACACAGTCTCGAAGTATATGATTGGTTATAAACAAGGAAACATTACCCATTTCCAGCTAGTGAACTCTTATTGGCTGGCAGCTTGTTAAGTCACCCAATACCCAGTGCAGCCACACCACACCAACACGTGTAAAATGAACTCGCCTAACGGATGTGTAGGGGGGGGGGAGGGGGGGGGGGGAGTGACCCTTCAGTGACTTGAGTGGAGGTGGGGGTGAAAGCATTTTGTGAAGTGCTGAAAATATACTTTAAGTGGAGATGATGTGCTATAACAGAGATGTCACATGGAAATAGAAAAAATATTTTGCAATAGCACATTTTAAAGAGTTTTGTTGCAACAACTAGGTACACTACAGTTGTGTATACTTTGCACTGCACACTCCACACACTGTAGATTGTAAAGATTGGCACCAGTCATAGAGGACATAAGTGACAATGTAGCACCTGAGCTTCGTTTCAGATTTACGTTTTACGGTCTACAGAAATTCACCAACCTGACTTCGAATAAACTTGTAATGTCAACCGGGGAAGTAAACCCAATTTTTCACGTCTCTCTCTCTCTCTCATGAGAATGAATGATGGTGAACATATGAAGTGTGGCTTGTAAGAAAGGCATTAAACAATAACAGCAATGGTGATAAAATATGTCATTAAGCAGATCACTGCATTTGTGCTTATGGTTTAATTCAACACATTTATCAATTTTTGCTTTTTTCTGGGTGAGCAAAAAGGATGATCTCTCAAGAGCGTATGTTCTGAATGTACAATTTGTGGTCATAGCATGATGGGAAACAGCTTGATTACCTTGTACCTGAATACCAATTTCAATTTTTTGATGAGTTTTTACTAGCTATTACACACCTGTGATTTTTTAAGATCTGATGAAATTCATTAGCACAAATTAATGTACAGGGTGTACATAAAGTCCGGGAACGTTTTCAATTATTTATGCACAAGAACCAAACATTGTACAGATATCATACATATGTCATTTTGAAGAGAAACCCTGAAAGTTTTTTTTTCTCATCCGTGTATAACGCCACAGCATAGTTTGGTAACTTGCTGACAGTCAGCGGTAGTTGCAAACATGGTGAGTTCAGGTGCGGAGCGAGCTTTCTGTGTGTTGGAGTTTGACAAAAACAAATGTGCTACAACTGTTCAATGGGTGTTTAGAACTAAGTTTGGTAAGAAGCCACCAACAAGGAAGGCCGTTTACCGCCTCTACCTCGTGATGTAGCAGAGCTCTGGGAGAGAATACGGGAAGCAAATGCCACAGTCGACAGTGCCGTGCTGGGACGGGTAGAATTCGATTACTTGGTTGACGTCTGCCGGGTCACTCATGGTTCACATATCTAATGTTTGTAAGAAAAAGTTTCAGAGTTTCTCTTCAAAATGCAATATGTATGACAGCTGTACAATGTTTAGTTCTGGTGCAATAAATAATTGAGTGCTCCCGGACTTTATGTACACCCTGTATAAACAGTGTACTATACACTTAATTCCCTTCAAATGGACAGATTTTATACAAAGTATTGGAGCAGATTACGATTTGTAATCATATATGCCAATTACATGTGTTTTTGCTCATATTATGTGGGTTTTTAACATTTTCCTCCATTCTGCATTTTCCTCAATTTTGCGTTTTTTAAGTCTGAGCCATACAAAAATGTAAAATAGTGCTTTCACTGTAGCTGTTTTTACGAGTTCAGTTGCAAATGACATACTATAGACAGGTGGCTGCATTTTGTTGAGGATTTTCTTCGCTTCACGCTATATGGTACAAGACTTGTTATTTTCAATCCTTGGATTTTCTTCTCTTCATTCTCTTATGTCATTCTCAGCATCAAGTCTGGATGCTAATCTGTCCTGTTAATGCACCATAGCACCTGCTTGTTATTTAACTTTTACATCCCAAAATCATTGCTTGTAAATCACCTCAGAGGGTTTGAGATAAAAGGACTTCAAATCATATAAAGTGTGCTTTAAGTCATACAGATAACACCAACATACTGAAAATGAACACAAATATAGCTGTTTTTGAGAGCATGCTGTCAACAGCTTTTATTATATTTGCACACCTCCATGATACCTTCTGGGTCGCATTCCTTCAGCAGTTGTGCTTCATTTATGTTCTGTTATATCACAGAATGTCACAACACCTTTACTCAAAATAAAGTTAAGAGACCAAATCAACTTTCATTGGGTATTCTCCACGTTACTTATATTTCATTAAGATTGTTACTTGCCAAGCTGATGCTGTCTCACCAATATGAGAGCCATTTCTTATTTGCTCAACGGATTTGTGTCCATCAAAGCCTCTCGCTCTTTGCTTAAATGGAATAGTAACACTTCTATCAAACCATCCTTCTTCATATGTTATTGCTAGAAAAAACATTTTAGTATTACATCTGATCACCACATGAAAGGAAATCTTGATCAGGAGTACAGCCTTCTCAGCCTCTTTTATATGTTTGAGTGATGTTACTCCCTCCTTATAGTACATCCTTTCCACTGGGAGTGTTTTTCTTTTTTATATAGGAAATTCATGGATCATGTTGTTTTGAAGAGTGACTAAGGAACCTATACTGTCCACCCACAAAGAGCCCCAGTTTCCTAGGTAAGTCGTCTACAACTGAGATCCAGCAAGTTCCCCAAAGGTTACCCATGAGCAACAGTTCATCTCAACAGCTACCCACGCCATCAGCGTGTAGCCCACCGTGAGGCTGAAGGCTTATTATTGTAATATGTACCAGGTTTGGAATTCAGGTTGTTAAGCTAAGATCCCCATTCCTTGTGACAAATAATGTTCCATCATCATACTCAGTGATGGCTGCTGAAGCATGCTCCAAGATTACAGAAATGGACAAATGGCTGTGCTTCAGACCTGAACTTGGGACCCTATGATTGTCAAATCCATATGCAGACATTACTGATTGGGTCCCTGAGCAGAGTATAGGTGACAATCAGGCAAGCAGTACAGATAAGGAAGTAGTCAGGAAAGGTGTGGGACATTGGCTTGGCCAATTATGCGCTTGCAGAAGAGTTGAGAGCCCCATAGAAGTCAAAGGTCCTATATATATCTTTCCATATTATTGTACTAAACAATGGCTACACCAGGATGGAATGTAACAATATTATGATAAGAATGGTTGCTACTCACGTTATAGCAGAGTCACTGTGGCAGGGTTTGTAGGTGTATGAATCTGACCACTGGTGGAGTCCCTCTGCCACCTAATCCTTGCAGTTCAAAACAACAGTGGTGGAGACTTTGTCAGCAGGTAGGATTATAAAGCTGGGATCAGTTTATAGGTGGTGGATTGTAGTTCTGCAGATGTATGGTTAGTTTATGTGTTGAGAGGTTTGAGGGATGATGGTGAGGCAAAGTTCAAGGTTAAGAAATTCTGGAATGTTTACGGGGGTGGTTGGGGGGGGGGGGGGGCAGTGGGGTTGGATCACGGTTGGATGGAGGAGTGAAATGAGTCAGGCAGGGTTGATTGGCAGGATTAGTGATGGTGAAAAAGTTTTTCCAGTGTAGGGACCGGGAGAAGGAGAGAAGATCTTTAACAAATCTTGCATGATTGAATTTGGGAATGGGGTAAAAGGGGAGACTTTTGGAAAGAGCTGATCCTTCTTCTCATCTCTTCCACAATGATATTCCACTGTCCACTGAACCTACACAATAGCCTCGTCCATTCCTACACAAGCCCTGCTCCCAACACCTTGCCTTTTGTCTCATATCCGTAACAGACCTAAGTACAAGACCTGTCCCATACATCCTCCCACCGTCACCTTCTCCAGTCAGGTAACAAGCATTACTTATCCCATCGAAGGCAGGGCTACCTGTGAAACCAGTCATGTGATCTATAAGCTAAGCTGCAACCACTGTTTTGCATTCTACATGGGCATGACAATCAACAAGCTGTCTGTCCACATGAATGACCACTGACAAACTGTGGCCAAGAAACAACTGGACCACACCATTACCGAGCAAGCCACCCACGACATTCTTCGTTTCAATGACTACTTCACAGCCTGTGCTATCTGGATCCTTCCCACTAACACCAGCTTTCCTGAACTGCGTAGGTCGGAACTCTCCCTCCAACATTTTCCTACGTTACTGTAACCTTCCTGGCCTCAACCTTTGTTAGTTATTGTTCATACCCATCTAGCCCCTTCCCTGTTCCCATTACAGCTCTACATAGCTCTCTTTTCCATCGGCACACCCACAGCCATTTTACTTCTCTCCTTCTCCACTGCTGCCCCCCCCCCCCCCCACCGGAGTCCAACCTCCCGACTGGACCTAGCTGTCCTACCCTATCTCCACCTTGTCCCTTTACACTCCCACAAGCAGCAATTTACCATCCCCCAACCCTACCCTGCTCTCCCTCACCCCCCCTCCTTGCCCCAGCCTCCTTCCTCACCCACACCACCCTGTTGCCTCTACCATCATGCACTGCTGCTCGCAGTCTGGTTTTAGCAGCCAGAGACTGTGGTCGTGTGTGTGTGTGTGTGTGTGTGTGTGTGTGTGAGAGAGAGAGAGAGAGAGAGAGAGAGAGAGAGAGAGAGAGAGAGAGAGAGATTTCTGTCTGTTTCTGGCAAAGGTTGTATTGGCCGAAAGCTCACTTTCTGACTGTCTTTTTGTTGTGCTTATCTGCGACTCAGCATCTTCACTATATGGTGAGTAGCAACTATCCTTTTTGTACTATTTTATTTTTGTTACATATTATACTACTGCCTTGTTTGTATAATTCGTTGTAGAGAAATAATTTGGTACAAATTCTTTGGCAGTTAATATTATGGATGTCAACATAAAACTGAAAAATATCTTCAACTGTATATATGAATCCATCTAATGTACACGGTTGGTACTGGGACTTTCTAAACTGAAATGTGTGCCATTCTGAGGCTGTTACTCATTGCTGTCTGGCATTGGATGTCTTAGTTTATCATGCGTGCATGCCATGTTCCCAATCGAAAAGTGATTCTTATGTGGGTGGACACATTTATGAATAGTGTGCAGAAAAAGAAACCAGGACCTTCAAGGATCACCCGGGCACCAAAAAGAGTCGAAAAAGTAAGGCTGGCAATTTTGAATTTCCCCAAGCAATCTGCACTCAAGCATACAACTGCACTCACAATTTCTCAATCGCACAGTGAAATGAATTCTTTGTGAAGACTTGAAATTTTATCCATACAAACTGACAGTGGTTGACACACTTCATCCACACAATTTTGTTTAACAAAAAATGCATGTGTAGGATTGATAAAAAATTACCTTATGATGAAGCCCATGTGTTCTTTAATGACAAGGCACATTTTCGTTTGTCTGGATGAGTGAATAAATAAAACAGGTAATATTGGAGAGGTATGAACCCCAGAGAACTTCATCAGCAGCCTCTGCATACAGAATGTGTGACTGTTTGATATGCATTATCCAAAATTGTCATTATCGGCCTCTGGTTTTCCAACGAGAACGATCACTTCTAAGTGTTATGTACAGATGACTGAGCTTTTTTCTTCCCCAACTTCAAGAAGTGCAGGGGGGGGGGGGGGGGGGGGATGTCTAATTCCAACAAGACAGTGCCATGGGGCTAACACGGCATGAACGTCAATGACACTTTTGCGTGAACTCTTCCTGACAATATCACCCCTGTGAGGGCAATCTTTAGCAGCCAGCACACTCAAAAGATTTAGCCCTCCGTCCTGTGCCTTTTTCTTATGGGGCTACCTCAAGTCCTTGGTGTATACCAACTGTCCATGAACCCTGGGTGAACTTGGAACAATTTTCAGGCTACCACTGCCAACTTACAAAGATACATGTTGGGCGAAGTTGACTGAAACTTCTGATTTTCACTCTCCATACACAATGAACGGAACACAGACCACATTCAAAAATAATTTCCAAAATCTAATGAAACCACTTTCTTTGTAAATTGTGAGGATGCCTCCTTTAGGAATGTATCACAACTGTTTCACACTAAACAAAAATTGGAAAGGTTTTTTAAAGCAATATGTCTGAGTTATTGAGGCAGAACTGTATGAAAATTTAACATCTGGTTCATCAAGAACTTCTACTTATATTACTTAGTACCAAATGAACTGGAGAACATCAGCACATTAATTTACACTATTTATTTTATAAAATTTACGTAAAACAAAACCGTGGTACATCCAGGTCATTTTCTCACAACTTTTGCTGATTTTAATATTTTGGAAGCTCATTGTTTCTCTTCATCATAAGGTACTTTGCATATGGCGGTGAAATAGGTTCCTGAACTGGTGGGAGAGGTACATGCTTTCCTTCTGCATCCAACTGTAACAAATTCATGAGAATAAGTAGATTTCAGATGTTGGGAGGGTAATTTAAACAAAGAGAGATGTTATTAAGGAGAAAAGAATGCAGGAGACATGTTTCTAATAATTATAAAGTTAAAGTTCACATAACAAGCTGGTTGGTGACATTTTTGACAGAAAATTCAAAATGTGGAATAATATTGTAATCACACAAATGTACAAGCTATTTTTATAATCTATTGTGATACATAAGAAGCTTTTACAGCACTATTAGTTTTTAAAATAAAATTCACGAATAAAGCACTATTACTGATTGATAATTCTTACTTATGGACCATCTGACAGCAACTGAATAAAACACAATTTTAGTGCCATACGCGTTTCGCCTTTATTTTCTGCAAGGCATCATCAGTGGCTGGTTGTGTGGACAATTTCTTAGATATTACGCTCCTGTTGCATTTTTGGTGTTGTTCTTCTTCTTATGAATGCCTATTTGAGGTTTTTTTCCCACATTCCACAGCACTATGAACTGAATGCTTGTTTCAATGCAATGTTTTGTATTGAAACAAGCGTTCAGTTCATAGTGCTGTGGAATGTGGGAAAAAACCGTTGTGTTTTATTCAGTTGCTGTCACACGGTGCATAAGTAAAAATTATCAATATACCGTAATATTAGATGCAACTGGGGAAGACACGATTACAAACGTTGAGGATGTCACTATTACTGAAGTTGAAATATGTAAAAATTTTATTGCCTGACGATATACTGAAATACGTGTCAGTCCTGCCGGATATCCATGCTGTTTAGTAATCAGGCTCCCCCACCCCCAATAGTCTTAAAATATGTCATAGTTAATACTAATTAAAACTGAAGGTAAAATAATAAAAGAATCACTCCCTCATTCTTGAAAAAACTGTTTAATTATTTCCTACCAAGTCTTCTGAATATGTTATATCACATTCTGATTAAAAATTGGACCATCTACATTTACGTTCTCCAACCACCAAGAAGTGCACTGGAGAGGGTAAATCCTGTTGTACCAGTTATTAGGGTTTCTTCCTGTTCCATTCATGTATGGAGCATGGGAAGAATGATTGATTGACTTCATCTGTGTGTGAAGTAATTAATCCAAACTTATCCTCATGATACATGTGTGAGCAATATGTAAAGGGTTGTAGTATATTTCTAGTATCATCATTAAAAACCAGTTCTTGCAACTTTGTTAACAGACTTTCTTGGGTTAGTTTATGACTATTTTCTAGAGACTTTTGTCCACTTCTGTCAGTATCTCTGCGTCACTCTCCCACGGATCAAACAAACCTGTGACCATTCATGCTGCCCTTCTCTGTATAGTATATGTTCAATATCCCCTCTTGGTCCTACACACTTAAGCAATATTCTAGAACTGGTCACATGAGTGACTTGTAACCAACCCCATTTATAGACTGACTGCACTACCACAGTACTCTACCATTCTACCAATAAACTGAAGTCAACCACCTGCTTTACCCACAACTGAGCCTATGTAATCATTCCATTTCATATCCCTACAAACTGCTACATCCAGGTATTTGTATGAGTTGGCCGATTCCAACAGTGGCTCACTGATGTTACAGTGATAGCATACTGTAATTTTTTTTGTTTTATGAATTGCATCATTTTACATTTCTGAACATTTAAAGCAAGTTGCCGATCTCTGCACCACTGTGAAATCTTATCAACTTTTGACTGAACATATATGCAGTTCCCAGAATGAGATTTTTACTCTGCAGCGGAGTGTGTGCTGATATGAAACTTCCTGGCAGATTAAAACTGTGTGCCCGACCGAGACTCGAACTCAGGACCTTTGCCTTTCGAGGGCAAGTGCTCTACCATCTAATCTACCGAAGCACAACTCACGCCCGGTCTCACAGCTTTACTTCTGCCAGTATCTCGTCTCCTACCTTCCAAACTTTACAGAAGCTCTCATGCGAACCTTGGAAGGTAGGAGACGAGATACTGGCAGAAGTAAAGCTGTGAGACCAGGCGTGAGTCGTGCTTCGGTAGCCCAGATGGTAGAGCACTTGCCCGCGAAAGGCAAAGGTCCCGAGTTCGAGTCTTGATCGGGCACACAGTTTTAATCTGCCAGGAAGTTTCATATATGCAGTTTCTTTCAGGTACTGAGTTACAGATATCTGAAAAAAATCAGAAGTTACAATTAATACTGTCTGGAAGGTCATCAACATAAAACATAAACAGCAAGCATGCCAAAACACTTCCCTGGGGCACACCAGAACGCTACTTCTGCATCTGACAATGACTCTCCATACAACATAACGTGTTGTGCCCTCCCTACCAAAATGTCTTCAAACCAGTCACAAATTTCACTTCATACCCAATATGATCATACTTTTGACATTAAGTGTAGGTGCAGTACTGAATCAAACACTTTTTGGAAATCAAGAAATACTGCATCTACCTGACTGCCTTAATCCAAAGCTTTCAGTATGTCATGTGAGAAAAGTGCGAGTTGGGTTTCACATGATCGATGTTTTCGGAATCAATGCTGGTTGGCATTGAGGAGATCATTCTGTCTAAGACACCTCACTATGTCTGAGCTCAGGATATGTTCTAAGATTCAACAACAAATTGATGTTAAGGATACTGGTTGGTACTTTGTGGATTGCTTATGCTACCCTCCTTGTAGACTGGTGTGACCTGTGCTTTTTTCCCAAGAACTGGGCTCAACTTTTTGTTCAAAGGATCTATGACAGATTACAGTTAGAAGAGGGGCTAACTCAGTCATAAATTCAATAGAGAATCGGATAGGGATTCCAATGTGCCCTTGACCTTCATTTAATTTTAATGATTTCAGCTGTTTCTCAGTACATTGACACCAATACTTATTTCATTCATCTTTTCAGTGGTATGAGGATTAAACTGAGGCAGTTCTCTGCTTTGCTACCCTCAATTTGAGTTCCTGTCTCATTTTCTAGGGACTGTACATTAATTTTGGTGTCACTAACAGCCTTTATATATGACGAGAATTTCTTTGGGTTTTGTGAAATGTCATTTGACAATATTCTGCTGTGGTTGAAGGCTTCATGCATTGTTCTCTTGACAGCCAAATGCTTTCCATTCAGCATCTCTCTAGCTATATCTGTATGCTTTGTTTTACACCTATTATGCATTAATCTCTGTTTCTTTAGAAATTTCTTTACAGTGACTGTATACCATGAAGGTTCCCTTCCATTATGAACTGCACTACTGGGTATATATCTAACCAGTGCATGATCAACTATACTTTTAAACTTGAGCCATAGTTCCTCTACATGCTCCTCCCCTCTGCTGAAAGTTTCAAGTTCCTAACTGTGATATGACACTACTTCGGTAAACATTGTTGCTACAACAGCATCATGGTCACTGTACCATTTTTGAAGTTCCAAGTTCCTAACTGTGATATGACACTACTTCGGTAAACATTGTTGCTACAACAGGATCATGATCATTGTACCATTTTTGATGCAGACATCATTAAAGACATCAGGTCTATTTGTTGCCATTAGATACAATATATTTTCATCATGCCTGGTTCCTAACTATCTGTTCTAGGTAGTTTTCAGAGAAGGCATTTAGTAATGTTTCACAGGATGCCTTATCACACCCACCACTAACAAAACTGTCATTTTCCCCATTGATTGTTGGATGATTACAGTCACCACCGATGATTACGGTACAACTGGGAAACTTACATACAAGCAAACTGAGATTTTCTCTGTAGTTTCTGGTTACATCAGGAGATGAGTCTGTGGGTGATAGAATGATCCAGTTATCATTTTATGAACACCCCTGATACTGGGTCTTGCCCAAACAGTCTCATGTGCAGCTTCAGTTTCTATCTTGGTGGATTTGTGTTTCTTGTCTACTGTGACAAATACACCACCTCCATTTCCCAATTGCATATCCTTTCGATATACACTCGAATTTTCCCCAAAAATCTCACTGCTATCAATTTCAGGTTTCGACTGGCTTTCTGTATCTAGTATTTGTGAGCTTTACTGCTTTTCAGGAATGCCTCAAACCATGGCACTTTGTTGCAAATGCTTGGGCAGCTTACCATTAGGATTTTAATACTCTCGCGTGTGGGAGGAATTTCTTTCGCTCTTACACTGAAGCTTCTGCGTTTCCTATGGCTATTGTTGTCTGGATTGAATGGACAGTCACCTAATCTAAAAACCATTTTGTGCACACTGCACACTGTCAGCTATCTGAGTAGCAGCTTCTTATGTGCAGCGTACACCTGACACATTTAGGGGGACCCTATGACACAAGTTCAGGAAGTCTCAGCCTAGCTCATCACAGAACATTTGAAGTCTCTGGTTCAGTCCTTCCACTCGATTCAGAACCAAAATGCCACAATCAGTTCTGGTGGCAAAGCTGCAAATTGTGAGCTTCGTTCAAACTTCATGATTCATTCATTTTCAAAGATACATATTTTCCTAACTATTACAGATACAAACATGACTGATGCATTAATAGAACCATAAACTCACCCATCAGCTGGCATTACACATGGAGTGCCATGACAAAATGGTGTCAAAACAAGAAAATAGTTTTTGTCCATGAGATGTTTACCTGTTACAACAATGCGGTATGTGTTCAGAAGGAATTATGGAAAAAAGACATGTAAATGGAGCATTGCGCTTTGGTGCAGACAGTTTAGGGGCACTGGATGTCTCTGTAAACAGAAAAGTACTGGTTGTCCAAGTGTGCCAGATGCAACTGTGGAGAGGATGAGGGAAAGTTTTGCATGTACCCCAAAAAAATCGGCAGTCCATGCAAGCCATGAATTTTGAATGCTACAGCAAACTGTGCAGTAGATTTTATGATGGCAATTATGTTTTAAATTGTATTGTGTGCAGCCAGTGCAATAATTAGAAATAAGAAGATAATGGATGGAGCCTTCAGTTTTGTGTCGCAATACAGTGAACACCTGAGGATGAACATTTATCCTCCAAGCTGACACTCAGTGAGAAAGCAACCTTTCTTATCTGGAAAGGTTAATCAGCATACTGTGAATGTGGGGCACTGAAAATCCTCATGCAAAGTTACAGACGAGGCTGTATGGACCATTTTTCCTCTGTGAGTAGACTGTGAGAAGTATCTTGATACATTGCAGTTGTGGTTGTTCCCACAAGTGATTGTTGATTTTGAGAATTTCATCTTCCAACAAGATGGGACCCCTCCGCCCCTCATTGGAGCATCGAAATTCATCACTATTTAAGCAATGAACTTATTATACATCACTAGATTGGGTATAATGTGAAGATAATGTGGTTCTGTTACTTTGCAGTCCTCCCCTCCCCCTCCAGAAGTGGCCTGACCTACATCTCATGACTTTTTCCTTTGGGGGTAGATTAAGGATGGTGTTTACGAACCCCCATTGCCAATAACTCTGGATGAGCTCAGAGACTGCATTGATGCTGCTTTGATGCCCATCAACAGGAGTTTGCTGCATAATGTATGGAATGAACTTGATTATGACTTGAAATGTGTCGTGTGACCAGAGGGCATTCACAGAACATTTGCAGAGTGCAAAATGCAAACTTGATGAGTTTATAGTTCTCTTCATTCATTGATCATATTTCTACATGTAATATTTTAGTAGCCTGGTGCTTTGCAAGCCTCCCAACAGTGTATGGTGCATTGAGTACCACTATCATTTCCTCTCCTCTCTTTATTCAATTCCTGGTGCATGGAAGGAACAGCTGCTGGTGGCCCTCCATAAGAGCTCAAAGTTTAATGTCAAGGACATTTTGTAAGATTTTTGGGAGTAAGCAACATGTTACAAGACCGTAATTAGAATGAGTTCTTGTACTTTTAAGAGGGGTGTGCTTTCTTGGTTGCACATCACCTCTCAATGGGGTTGGATGAATATTTCTGTAACAAAACATACTGCTCTTCAATATTTGCTCTATTAATCCTATATGGTAAGAGTCGTAGACCAAGTGATAATACTCAAAAATCGATTGAATGAGGATTATCTTCACTACCTCCTTTGTGGGCAGATTACATTTCCTTAAGATTTTTCCAGTTAATCTGACTGGTATCTGCCTTTGCTGTAATTAGTTTTATGATGTATGACTATTTCACTTTAAATCACTCTGGATCCATACTTTTAGAGATTATATGTTTCTGACTGTTCAGTGATCTGTTGTCCATAATGAAGTCAAACCATAACGCATGATTCTACTCATTTAATTGCAATGCATTACATTCATTTATATTGAGGGTCAAATGTGAGTCCATAAACCAAGTACTGATTTTCTGCAGGTTTTGCTTTCCTGCATTTTGCTAAAATTTTGCTCAATTTCTCAGTGTGTGTCGGTAAACACATGCATTGGTGAAATATCAGACTCTTCTTCACTGTCAATTTCATATATATATATATATATTTTTCCATACGTTGTGGACAGAAACTAAACAGAAGTAGTTGTTACTTTCACAGAACTTGAACTGCTTAGAATGCTTGTCATCTTTGAATTTATGAATGACTTTTATTGTCTCAGTAAATTAAGTGATGGGATGAAAATTCCTAAAGAAAATAACTGATTAGCCATGCCAGCTCCCTGCAGACAATGTTTTCAAACCTCCAATCAAGTATTTGGTAATAACTGCTGTTTTCCCTGTGTATGTTGTCAGATTTGACTATGACAGCTCTTGTAGTACTGAATTTTTGCACCTGAAGTGTATTTGTGTTCCATAAATATTAAACAAGTATTTCAATACAAGACTTCTTCACATGCTGCCTAAGGGTTGTAACATTCCGGTCTTATGGTTACCACCCCTGCATTATGTAATACTAGACCAATGTTCTTATATCTCCAGCTGTAATTAAATTCAATTACTTTTTGATAATAGGAAAAAGGCTTTTAGAAGAATAATAGCAACACCAAACAATGGTAGTTACAATACCCTTTGTACCACAAGCAATCAAAATCAGATTCAGGAAATTAATATATGGAAAATGTTTAGATAAAAGAATAACATATTTTGTTCTCATCATCTGTAAATGGTATGAATTAAATCTCGAGCCTAATTAACAAAATACAGATAATGGATCATTTAGCATTGTTAGAACGCTTATTTCTACAATTTCAATATTAATATGATTTTTATGTGTTTCGAAAATGACTTAAACTTGTTCTAGGAAAGTAGGGAATATTATAGAGTGTTTGATAATGTTGTTAAATTATTTCATATTATAAATCATGTTTTGTATTATTATAACCAGTAGTACATTGTAGGAAGAGTATAAGTACTGGGCCTCGAGTATTGTTAGGGTAGATGAGCGTTAGACCCACTAGAGGACAGATATGTGAGTACAGTTGAGATAAGTTCTTGGTACATGATTCAGGTTTGGATTTACAGTAGAGTAATTCGTGTGTTGGACATAGTCTAAAACAGCATATTAGAACAGTGCAGTGGCGGATTATTTCGGAATGTTAAACAGTTTGATTTAATATCACAAAAGGCAGAATGATATGTGGCTTTATAATTGTACTTTGTTGAGTATTAATGTTGAACAATGCAATGGGCTTCACACATGCATTTCCACCAAATTACTGCAGCTGGACTATTAATATCACCAGTGTAGCATGTGATACCATCGGGTAGCTGTAGTAGTAACAATGAGGCTTATTACACTGAAGATTGATCATGAGCTCATAAGCTACAGGTTTTGAAGGGAATAAATCTACGTACTTACTTTACTTCAGTTGTGACCTACATTACTGTAGTGAAATCCATTATGGTATCCTGTATTTACTGAACAAGCATATTTGTGCTCATGTATGCAGTTGTCGAGGGACACCGAGGACAAGCTATTTACAGGTATTTAAACCATTTTTAACTACTCACTAACCTGTGGGACATTACAGGGTGTACAAGTTAGTTTGACAAATTGTTGAATGAATGAATGAATGAATGACCCATATGCTTCTTTTGTTTCTGCATGTATCTCTTTGAAGATATGCGACATTCCTTGGCATGCTCATTATGTGCAAAAATAAGTAACAAAACCACAAACAGTTCCACCCTCCTAATATTTAGTCACTAAAATGCTCTAGTCCATGAGCATTATTTGTCTGCCAGGTAGACACAGGGTTACACACCACTCTGCCTGTATGATATGTAACACCACATACACTGAGGTGACAAAAGTCATGGGATACCTCACAGTATTGTGTTGGACCTCCTTCTGCCAGTGTATTGCAGCAGCTCAACATGGCATGTACTCAATAAATCATTAGAAGTCCCCCCCCCCCCCCCAGCAGAAATACTGAACAGTGCTGCCTCTGTAGCCATCCATAATTGTAAAAGTGTTTTACGGGGTGGTCTGGGCAGCCAAATTGTTTGCTCAAATTGTCCAGAATGTTCTACAAACAAAACGTGAACAATTGTGGCCTTGTGATGTGGTGTATTGTCCTTGAATGGCTGAAAATGGTCTCCAAGTAGACAAACATAACCATTTCTAGTCAATGATCTGCTCAGTTGAACCAAAGGACCCAGTCCATTCCATTTAAACATGTTCCACACCTTTATGGAGCCCCCACCAGCTTGTGCAGTGTCTTGTTGACAATCTGGTTCCATGGTTTCATGAGGTCTGCACCACAGTCAAATCCTACCATCAGCTCTTACCAACTTAAATTGGAACTTGTCTAACTGGGCCACTGTTTTCCAGTTGTCAGATTTGGTCACGAGCCCAGGAGAAGTGCTGCAGGCTATCCTGTGCTGCTAGCAAAGGCACTTGTATTGGTCATTTTCTGCCTTAGCCCATTAATGTAAATTTCATCCCACTGTCCTAATGGATACATTTTCTGTATGCCCCACATGGATTTCTGTAGTTATTTCATGCAGTGTTGCTTCTCTGTTAGCACTGACAACTCTCCACATACACTGCTGCTCTTGATTGTTAAGTGAAGGCCGTTGGCCACTGCATGGTCATAGTGTGAGGTAATGCCTGAAATATGATGTTCTTGGCATACTCCCGACACTGTGAATATCGGAATTTTGAATTTGCTAATGAGTTCTGAAAAAGAATATCCCTTATGTCTTGCTCCAGCTACCATTCTGGGTTCAAAGTCTGTTAATCCACATTGTGAAGCCACAATCACTTCACAAAGCTTTTCACATGAATCACCTGAGTACAAATGACAGCTCTGTCAATGCACTACTCTCCAGCACCATATGTACACGATACTGCTGCCACCTGTATATGAGCATATCGCTATCCCATGACTTTTGTCTCCTCAGTGTAACATGCAGTCAAGTCCAGCAGTATATGTATTTTTCTGCCAGTAAAATTTACAATTTGTTTAACCCTTATCCTTTTTTAACTGTAACTAATTTTTAAGATATTTTTATTAGTCCCATTTAGCTACATCCTATGCATTGTCCACGAGAAGAGGCAGATGGTCCTGCATGGTTAGTTCTTTTAGAATTCTCATACATTTCTAGGAATGACTGGGATTCTATAAACCAACAGATCTAACACAGCTGTGCAGGAAGGTAAATACTGTGACTTTAGAAATCACTTCATAATCTGAGTTTGGTTGGTTGGTTATCATGTTCTTCAACAGAAATTGTGTGTTTTGCTCAGAACTGTGCCAGTTTCTGTGCTGTCCTGCAGTCAAGGCAAATGAGAACAATTGCATAACAGTCAAAGGAGTCCTCAAACTTTCTTCTGTCACTTGCCCCCATTGCCCGTGTCTCAGGCTTCAGAAAAAGAATTGCTCAACACCTGATTCAGATTATGACATCTTGTGCCTGAATACCTTCTCTACTCCCTCTCAGTAGTGATACATAAACACAGTTGTTGTGTTGTATATGGCCAGCATGTGTCCTCAGTTTTGTTGGCGAACAAAACCTGTAATGGTTTGCAGAGACCACATGTAGTGTCACATGGCAGAATGATTGTCCTACAACCTCATGAAAATGGCCATATTATGCTGTAGATGTGTTTATCTGTACTTCATATGTGGACCTAAATGTGACAGTCAGAATAATAAAAATGCCATTTTGTCCACCACAGAAGAGAAAAAGTCAGAAAATTCAAGCTTGGAAAATATTTCATTTCTAGAAATTGGTATTTTCTTGATTTTGATGGAGAGCACCTTGAAATCATGAAGTCATGAGTTCTGTAACACACTTGCCAAGGCTACATAATATGCCAAACTTGGGAGATAGGGATGGTCTAGATACAATCATAGGCTCTTAAATGTCAGCTGTACTGGCTAATGTGAGGTGTTTTTTTTTTTTTTTTGCCACATTCATCTGGTCAAATGTAGGGACTGGCATGTACTTTACACATTTACAGCTTTAAAAATACATTTGGTGAAAGCTTGGATCATACCAGTTGATAATGAAATACAGACGACAAGAAAAATGGAATCAATGCATTAATCTGATCAGTGTGGAGTTTTGTAGGCAAAAGATGAGGTCAAAGTTTAAAAAGAATGTTCTAATGGTTATTTCATGTTTCTCCACTTTGAGGAGTATTAATGATCTATTTTGCTACTTGTTATTGATGTCCAGCAAAATTTCCTCAGTAATTCTGAGTTTTTATATTTCAGCTTTTTAATATGCAGTGCTAACGTAAAATTATTTGCAAATATGAATTTTTTTGTGATTGTTATGTAGCTTTATTTCCTAACTTGATAGCTTCCCAACATTTAATACAGTTTAGAATCATTAACTCGAGAAACATATAATCCATAATCATATTAACAATATGAAAAGATCTACTTTGCACATCCTGATGAAATATGGCTACCTCTTAAGTATTAAAGGTATTTAGTAGACAACTATTACTCCTGTGGGATACGATGAATGTTCTGTTTCTCCTGCAAGATATAGTGCTTGGGACATGACATGTTTTCAGTCTTATGGAAGCAGTAACAAAAAATAGTATTTTTTTAGGGTCTTGCCTCCTCTTGCATAAATCTCTGCGGAGGTCCATGGATCTCTGTAGGAATACCAGCACCATCTGCATCTACACAGGTACTCTGCAAGCCACCGCATGGTGTGTGGCAGATGGTACCCTGTCCCACTCGCAAACAGAATGAGGGAAAAATGACTGTCTATACAGGGTGATTTTTTCCACCATGTACAAACTATGGATTGATCAATTAGAGAATACAGAACAAAAAAGGTATAATGACTTACATCCAGAAATGCATGGTTTCCAAGCTATAAACCATTTATTCAATGGAAAAATGAAAATGTCATGTGACTAGGGCCTGCCGTCGGGTAGACCGTTCGCCTGGTGCAGGTCTTTCGATTTGACACCACTTCGGCGACCTGCGCGTCGATGGGGATGAAATGATGATGATTAGGACAACACAACACCCAGTCCCTGAGCGGAGAAAATCTCCGACCCAGCCGGGAATCGAACCCGGGCCCTTAGGATTGACAGTCTGTCACGCTGACCACTCAGCTACCGGGGCGGACATTTATTCAATCATACATTGTTACAGAGACTGCGGTCTAATATTTACATCTACATCTACATCCATACTCCGCAAGCCACCCAACGGTGTGTGGCAGAGGGTACTTTGAGTACCTCTATCGGTTCTCCCTTCTATTCCAGTCTCGTATTGTTCGTGGAAAGAAAGATTGTTGGTATGCCTCTGTGTGGGCTCTAATCTCTCTGATTTTATCCTCATGGTCTCTTTGCAAGATATACGTAGGAGGGAGCAATATACTGCTTGGCTCCTCGGTGAAGGTATGTTTTCGAAACTTCCACAAAAGCCCGTACCGAGCTACTGAGCGTCTCTCCTGCAAAATCTTCCACTGGAGTTTAACTTTCATCTCCGTAATACTTTCACGATTACTAAATGATCTTGTAACGAAGTGTGCTGCTCTCCGTTGGATCTTCTCTCTCTCTTCTATCAACCCTATCTGGTACGGGTCCCACACTGGTGAGCAATATTCAAGCAGTGGGTGAACAAGTGTACTGTAACCTACTTCCTATGTTTTCAGATTGCATTTCCTTAGGATTCTTCCAATGAATCTCAGTCTGGCATCTGCTTTACCGACGATCAACTTTATATGATCATTCCGTCTTAAATCACTCCTAATGCCTACTCCCAGATAATTTATGGAATTAACTGCTTCCAGTTGCTGACCTGCTATATTGTAGCTAAATGATAAAGGATCTTTCTTTCTATGTATTCGCAGCACATTACACTTGTCTACATTGAGATTAAATTGCCATTCCCTGCACCATGCGTCAATTTGTTGCAGATCCTCCTGCATTTCAGTACAATTTTCCATTGTTACAACATGCTATACCATGCAGGCACAATTACATTATGTGTTGAAAATGGTTTCCATGTGCGTCACCACATGCGTGTCGTGTACACGCCGTAGCATGTTCTGTCTCTCATGTTCACATTGAACAGGCTGCGTTCGAACTGTGTCAAAGGCATTATGAATATGCTGCTCCCGTTTCTCCACATCTGAAATTGGCTCTGTGTACACAATACTTTTGAGATGGTCCCACAACCAGAAATCACATAGGTTGAGATCTGGTGACCAAGCAGGTCATGCAACTGGACCCTCTCATCCGGGAAGACATGACTGAAGTGCGCCCAAATGTTAACTGTGAAGTGGGTTGGAGCACCATCATGTAGCAGCCAGATAACCCTTCAAGTCATCAATGGTGCTTTCTCCAGCGGGAGAGACAAAGTCACCAGCAAGAAAAGCTGAATGATCCAGCTTGTTAGGCAACGTGGAAGGAATACTGGTCCCAAAATATGGTTGCTAATTATCCTGGCCCACAAATTCCAGCTGCACCGATGCAGATAATTCGCTGTCACCCTACCTTAGGGGTTCTGCATACTGTCCCACAGATGACTGTTATGAAAGCTGAAGATAACACTCCGTATAATGGTGGCATCATTTGCGAATAGGATGGATGACACAATGCACAGAATTGTGCTTGCCTGGTGAAGAAACCAGTGACAAAACTGCTTCCGATGTGCACTGTAAGTGATATGGGTAATAACAATTATGGAGAATGTTCCACATGGTCGTCTGGCATACCGTGTACCGGCAGGCCAACTGCCTAATACTGACACGGCAGTTGCCTACCATAGTGTTAATCACATTTTCCTCCAAGTCTGGTATCCGAACATTTTAGGTATGTCCTTCATGAATTCCTGCTTCTGAGCCCTGTCTCAGACAAATGGCAAACACTAAAAGCTGTGGTTGTTGTTGGCAGGACTAGGTCTTCTGACACAACCTTGCTACCTGTTGCCCATTGACATTTGCCTTTCTGTAAGTAAACACCATGTCAGCAAGCTCTTGATTCCAATACGAAACTATTGGTACAACGCTGTATAACATCAACAGCAAGGTGAGTCAGTAAGAGAAATAAATCAGACACAACATTACCAATTACTATAGCAGGAGAGAGTGCTAGGGCATGACATATGAGGAACAGTATGACCCTCTAGGAGAAAACCATGCATATTGTAATTGTGGCTGATTTGTACAGCACATATTAGACCACAGTCTCTGTAACAAAGTACGGCCGAATAAATGGTTCCTACCATGGAAACCATGTATTTCTGGACATATGTTCGTTAGACCTTTTTTGCTGCATTTTCTCTCATTGATCAACCCCTAGAGTTTGTACATGGTGGAAAAGATCACACTCTATGCCTCTGTATGAGCTCTGATTTCTCATACCTTATCTTCACGGTCCTTATGTGCAATGTATGTTGGTGGCAGTAGAATTGTTCGGCAGTCAGCTTCATATGCCAGTTCTTGAAATTTGCTCAATCATCTCCATAACACTTAGGTGTATCCCAAACCTACTGGTAACAAATCTAGCAGCCCACCTCTGAATTGCATCAATGTCTTCCTTCAATCTGACCTGGTACGGATCCCAAACACTTGAGCTCTACTCAAGAATATGTTGCACCAGCATCCTATATGCGGTCTCCTTTACAGGTGAAACTCTCTTTCCTAAGATTCGCCCAAAAAGCTGAAGTCGATCGTTTGTCTTCCCTAACACAGTTCTCACATTCTCGTTCCAAATCATAATGCTTTGCAATGTTATGCCCAGATATTTAAACAACTTGACTGTGTCAAGCAGGACACTAGTAATACTGTACCTGAACATTACAGGTTTGATCTTCTTATTCATTTGCATTATCTTATATTTTTCCACAATTAGGGCTAGCTGCCATTCCTCAAACCAACTGGAAATTTTGTCCACGTCATCTTGTATCTTCCTACACTCACTCAACTTCAACACCTTACGGTACACCAAGGCATCATTAGCAAACAGCTTCAGATTGCTGCCCACCCTGTCCGCCAAGTCATTTATGTATATAGAGAACAACAGCTGTCCTATCACACTTGCCTGGAGCACTCCTGACAATAGCCTTGTCTCTGATGAACACTCAACATCGAGGACAACATACTGGGTTCTATTATTTAAGAAGTCTTCAAGCCACTCATACATATGTGAGTTTATTCCATATGCTTGTACCTTCATTAACAGCTGCCAGTGGGGCACTGTGTCAAATGCTTTCTGGAAATCTAGAAATATGGAATTTTCCTGTTGTCATTCATCCATAGTTCACAATATATGATGTGAAAAAAGTGTAAGCTTAGTTTCACACGAGCGGTGCTTTCTAAAACTGAGTCAAGGACATCAGCTTTATTATACTGAAACTGAGAATATGTTCAAGGATTCTGCAGCAAACAGAAGTCAGGGAGATTGGTCTGTAATTTTGCATGTCTGTTCTTTTACCATTCTTGTATACTAGAGCCACCATGCTTTGTTCTAGTTGCTTGGGACTTTGTGCTTGGCGAGAGATTCCTGATAAATTAAAGCAAGGTAAGGGGCCATCTTTGTAAAATTGAACTGGGATTCCGTCCAGACCTGGTGATGTATTTGCTTTCAAATCTTTCAGCTGTTTCTCTACACCAGGTATCTTTATTACTATGTAATAATGTACATATGCGAGTCTGTCTGGTGGTCAAATCATAGTATGTTTGTACGATTCTCCTGTGTGAACAATTTCTTGAACATGAAACTTAAAACTTTGTCTTTCATTTTGCTATCTTCAGCTGCCACAAGAGACTGAATGGAAGCCTTAGACCTGCTTAGCGATTTTAAATAACACCTGAATTTTCTCTGGTTCTCTCTCAGAACTTTTGCGAAGGTGTGACTGTGGTGATTGTTGTGTGCTTTGTGCACAGATCTTTTCACAGACACAAGAATCTCTACTAATCCTCGCTTGTCGTCATTTGTGCATTCCCTTTTGAACCGAGTGTGTGACAGTCTCTGCTTCCTCAGTATCTGCTGAATTTTGTTATTAAACCATGGTGGGTCTTTTCCTTTATCCACTTACTAGGCTCATCACTCTCCAGACCACGATTTACAATCTGTGTAAAACTTTACCCATAATTCCTCTACACCCATCTTACTGGGACTAAATGATGCCAATTCACTGTCTAAGGGAGATGCTAATAACTGCTTATCTGCTCTATCTAGCAGAAACTCTCTTCTAGTCCTCTTGACTGATTTATTGACTTTCGTAATCACAGTTGTTATAATGACATCATGATCGTTAATCCTTGTTTCTATACTGACATTGTCGATAAGGTCCAGCCTATTTGCAGTTACAAGATCTGACATATTTCCATTGTGTGTGGGCTGCTGAACTAGCTGCTCCAGACAATTTTCAGAAAATGTGTTCAAAAGTATTCTGAATGACTGTCTGTACCCCCCCCCCCCCCCCCAACAAATCCACAGACATCTCAGTCTACACTCAGCAGGTTAAAGTCGCCTCCAACTAGAATTGCATGATCTGGATATTTATGTGTTACTGACCATAGACTTTCTTTGAATGACCCTAGAACTATTACAGCAGAATAAAGTGGCCAGTAAAAACATCCAACAATTAACTTAGTTTAACCTAAACCTGTTATATATGACTTCATTGTCACACTCAGATTCCACCGCAGTAGAGACAATATTTTTGTCAACTGCAATGAACACTCCCACTCCAATGGTCTCTGATCTGTCTTTCTGATGCATGTTCCATGACTTGTTAAATATCT
Source organism: Schistocerca serialis cubense (assembly GCF_023864345.2). NCBI lineage: Eukaryota > Metazoa > Arthropoda > Insecta > Orthoptera > Acrididae > Schistocerca > Schistocerca serialis. Next base: position 305,711,085 of record NC_064638.1, read on the forward strand.
CAGAGCTTTTCAATTTGACGCTCAGCCAACTCTCAGTCCGAAGAATAATCTGAGTGCGAGGAACTTTCCTGGAGGGCAGTAAATTCGGGAACTTTATTACGAATACTTCGACAGTTTACTGATAAAACTGTGACAGTTGAAGTGTCTTTATTCTGAACATTGTTTGGCTTCTCTTGATGTATATTGACTTGTGAGTGTTCATTGGAGCACCTCAAACTACTGCCTAACCTAAAGAATCCACATGTGAACTCCACAAGTACTGTGCTACCCAAGTAGCTGCTTCCTGTGTAGTGCACCCTGACCTATCAAGGGGAGTCCTACAAATCCCCACACGATAGAATGACGGCTGGCAGGTGGCATCAGTGAAACATGTTGCAATCTTGAAAATAACCTTTTTTTGGACTGACTGACTGGCAGTACTTGCAAAAAGCGCTTCAGCCACACTGAATTTTGTCACCTACTTTGCTAATTAGAACTAAAGAATCTGTTTATCATACACTGAAACCCTGCTTTTACACTTTTCAAGGGACTTCAGAAAAATAGTGTAAAATGCAGGAAAATGTAAAATATGGGAAATAATGTTTTAAGCTGTAAAAGTTACGTATAGGATAACCTCTTGCATTTTCTCACTTTATGTATACGTACGTAATAGGCATCAAAATACTTGTCAGGGGTTTGTTTATTATCTAATAAAGGTTTATTTGCTAATGAAAACCACTGATGTAATGAAACTGACAACTATCTGGGAAGTAGAAATGTTTGACTCAGTTTCTTATGTCATGATTGATGCTTTTGAAAGCCTGCAGCTGTCATTTACTATTTAAATACTGCACCAGTTACATATTTTTTCATGCAGTTTGAGAATTTTTTCTCATCATCAAGTACAAATATTTACATAAGTATTTTGTGTGGTGTTTGTATCTTTGTTGTTCTATGTCTCTTGCACTGTATTCATCTTTTTGAGGTTATCAGGTACTGACCTCATTTATGCAGATAAACCCAACACACATGCAAACTATCACTTACATTGATTGTTTGTGTAACATAGAGAATAAATTCTTGAGACACATTTTGCCCAGTATAAAGAAATTCATATTTGGTGCTGTGCTTAAACCAAAAACATATGAGCAATGCGAAGCGAGTGAAGGTTTCAATTAGTGCTACAAGTGGCTGAACAATGAAACCTGCTGTTGTGATCTTCGTCACACCTTTGTCAATCATGAAATAACACATGTGCAGTACAGACAGTTTGGAAATGATTGTGATTGGTCCTGATATCTTTATTCAAACAAAACTTGACCACCCAGAAGCAGTATTGGAAAATCGGTTTATGAAATCTGGTGGTAATTAAAAAAAAAAAAAAAAAAATTGCATAAACAAAGTTGACACTCGGTGCAGTGGACAATGGGAGTGACTGCAAATGGGAAATGCCTTTATGGTCACTCCCATCAGCTGCTGCGCTGAGTGTCAATTTTGTTTGTGGTTTGTGCATATAATAAATGGGGTGTTACTTACTCCTATCAGCTACCTTGCTGAGTAGAACTCGGCAGCGGCAGGAGGTACAGCATGAAATTTTCCAACATTTGCACATTCACTGCTCCTAATCTACTGAGTAAAGCACCCTGATGTCAAGAAACTTAACCATGTAATGTTTGTAAACACTACTTGACAGCCAACATCATTCCAGCATCATTTTATGTCAGTTTTTTCTCCACAAACTTTTTTATATAAATCATAAATCATGGGAAAATTATAAATATGCTGACACAATATCAGGTGCAAATTAACATTGTAGACATAGTAAATTTGATAGGAGCAATAAAAAATTCCGTAAATGGTGGGAAAATGTTAATTCCAGGAATGTAAAAGCAGGGTTATACCATATAAAAAACACAGTGGTTAGACACTGGACTCGCATTCGGGAGGACGACGGTTCAATCCCGCGTCCGGCCATCCTGATTTAGGTTTTCCGTGATTTCCCTAAATCACTCCAGGCAAATGCCGGGATGGTTCCTCTGAAAGGGCACGGCCGACTTCCTTCCCAATCCTTCCCTAATCCGATGAGACCGATGACCACGCTGTCTGGTCTCCTTCCCCAAACCAACCAACCATATAAAAAACAGCAGATTTTAAGTGGAAAGTAATAAAAAACCTCCAGATACAATAACAGAGACAGTGCTTAAAAACTTACCTCAACTGGATAGCACATATCTGCATCATACGGACTTTCTTCACCACAGCATATAAAAGGTACAATAGCATTTGTGGACTGAGACAGAGTGAGAAAGTCAGAGGTTTCCTTCAAAGGCAGCAGTGCCTGCATAGTTGGCTCATAGTTGACAGGAGGAGAATAGTTTTTGCATAAAACATAGGCTTCTGTAACACAAAAAACTCAAGTGAAACAGAAATAATTTGTTTAAAGATTAAGTAGCCAATGGTACTATACATGCAGCAGAAATGATTATGGATAAATTTTAACTAACTTGAATGGTAAATACACCACCATAATGTGTTAAACATACATAGTTCAAAAGCAATTATTAGATATGAAGTTGCTTTAATTTAATTTTCTTTTCACAGCACTTTTATTAGCAGTATACGTTGAGTGCATCACGTGTACTTTTGGTACGTGGTAGTTAACTGGCCATCAAGGAAACAATGTTAATCATAAAATGGAAATAGCGACTAGAGCACTTTGTCAAAGAGTATTTTATAAATGCTTAGAATTATGGTACAAGTGGTGCAACTGCAAGAGAATCTCTGTTCTCTTCCACAGATCTGGAACTGACGCTTGACACAGCAGAAATGATGGTCTCTCTGAGTTGTTCTTCCAGCAGTCCTTCATGACCAGGCGCGGCTCATGGCTTCTATACTGGGGAAGGCTGCGGTATTTATCGATTGGAGCCAACATAGACCTCGGGTTACGCTGCAGATTAGTCTGACATAAACAAGTAAGGATTCAGGGGGAGGGGGTGGGCATATCATTCTCTACCCATAATTTTACGTACTGTATCTTCTATAATCAGGTATTAAATATCATTAGAAGCTAACTTCGAGTTAAAATCTTTGGTTAGTGTTTTTATACGTCATCATTACAATTTCTGGCACTTTGCAGCAAATCATATGAAAAGACGCATTTCGGAGAGATCTTTAATGCGACGAATGTTAACTTTGCGGCTGCTTAATATTTTAGGTGTTTTCAGTTCTAAACTTAAGGCGTTTATTGTGGTTTACCTCCAAAGCTCGAAGTTTACGAGTTCGCATGACAATACTGTGATGTTTTGGTGACGTCACAGGTCTTGTGCAAGTAAAGCTCACTAAAATCTTGCAAAATACACTCCGAAAAAGAAACTTGCTAATCTCACACGATATCAACAAAAGCAGTCAGCATCAGAAAGCAAGGAAAGTAAAGTAATGGGACAAATTTCGCGCGCTTTGTCCTCTAATTGTTGTGGATTGGCAAGACAGCCAACCCACTATGAGAGGAAGCCAAAAGGCACACGTTTTAGCTCACGCAGGCAGGCATGAGGTCTGGAACAGGTCAAGGAAATTATACTAGCAAAAAACGTACGTAGCTGCTGGAATACTTAACTTTAATCCATAATTGGTGAACATCGCTCTTGACGGTACATGTTTTACAGCATCAATAGTAACTGGTAATGGCGCTTTGCTAGGTTATAGCAAATGACGTAGCTGAAGGCTATGCTAACTATCGTCTCGGCAAATGAGAGCGTATTTTGTCAGTGAACCATCGCTAGCAAAGTCGGCTGTACAACTGCGGCGAGTGCTAGGAAGTCTCTCTAGACCTGCCGTGTGGCGGCACTCGGTCTGCAATCTCTGATAGTGGCGACACGCGGGTCCGACGTATACTAATGGACCACGGCCGATTTAAAGGCTACCATCTAGCAAGTGTGGTGTCTGGCGGTGACACCACACTAATCACTTATGAAACTCTCGCTAGATGGCAGTACTGTTATGTTACTGTAGTCTAGTGCACTCTGGCGGGATATTTGCAAACTTATTCTAAATGTGGATAAAGTAGCCAATGGCAGAAACAAAACAACTATGTAAAACATTATCAAAACAATAATACTAAACGTCAATTAATGACACATCGAAGCGTAGTAGAGATGTGCAGAGACAGAGATTGGATAGCAAAGTTTCGGCCACTCTACATTCCTTTATTACATAGATAGTGGAACGTGAAAAACGTGTGGTGGTTGGTATGACACCCTTAGGCTGCAAGCTCTGAGCCTTCGGGTCGCCCATAAAGAGCAGTACTATGTAGAAGCCACGCCCCCAAACCGCTACTACATGCAGCTTACGGACGTTCCAAGGTGCAGCCTAAACACTACTAACCGTTCAGAAAACATCTATCGATACAAACAGATTCAAAAACGTTGACCGTCGTTATTTTAATCGGAATGGGAAATATCCGAAATTCGTCCTGATAATTTAAATTATGTAATACGTTCTTGCGAAATTTACTTTAACATATATTTTGGGGCGGCTCCGCCTCAGAGCCTTTAATTACGAGCCGCGCCTGTTCATGACTGAGTTTCCTCATTTTGAGAAGAGCAAAGGAGCAATCTGTTTACTTGGTAAAAACATTTAACAGCCTAGATCACATAAATATTTCTTTATTGAAGACAACTGGTTTCCACAGTCTTGGCTGTCATCTTGAGGTCTTAAAAACTCTTTTTGTTATGAAATGTGTTCCTTTTACACTTGCATATCATGCCAAGTTGTTATGTGGATAAAAATCAGCACATTGTAAAAGGTTTGTTACAACTAAAATATTTGAAAACATAATCATATATCACACATGCTTGTTGAATCACAAAAACACTTTACATAGTAGCACATCTGTTTAAATACGCTGAACATTCTTTAAACATTTGATTTTCACTGTTTAGAACATGTCTAGCTTATTGAACAGATGTGCTACTGTCTATTGTGTTTCTGTCATGTAACAAGCATCTGTGAGTAACAAATATATATGGACATGACCATTTGCAAAAGGTGCTGTATATTTTCAAATATTTTAGTTATGACAAACCTTTTACAATGTGCTGATTTTTATTCACATGACAACTTGGCATGAGGTCCATGTAAAATGGTCATATTTCGTAACAAAAAAATATTTTTAAGATCTGAAGAAGACAGAAAAGCCTGTTGAAACTGGTTGTCTTCGAAAAAGAAATGTTTTTACAGTCTAGGCTGTTGAATGTTTTTAGCATCCTTCAGGAATCTGTGTGTGTTCAACTACCTTATTGGTATGGCTCACAATTAAAAGCCAGTCCTGTAGGGTCATGTTCAAAAACTATTTTTGTTAGCATTCCCACCTCACCGAGAGGAAACTTTAATTGTTTTTTGTCCTGTATTTTGTCACTTGGGCCCACATACATTCAATTAGATTGACACCAGTAACTCCCCAACCTCTGTTCTTTAAAGAATCGAACTTTCATTTATAAATGTCACATATACTGAACTATGGGTCATAAAATGATACAATTTTGCAGTTATGTTCAGTGGTGTATGTGGATACCGTCTGCAAAATGTGGTGTGAATAGAATTTAGTAATAAAGCAACAATAACTGAAATGTTGCCTGATTCTGCAATTTTAATGCATGAACATAAAAAAAAAAAAAAAAAAAATGTACTACGCAATAAACTTTCTTTCGTCATTTTGTGGGGTGTGCCAGTGAGAAAGTGTTGCATAAAAGTTTGAATCTATGTGGGAAGTTTGTTGGAGGTCACTAAGTGCTCTCATTCTCAAATACTCGATGAATGTAGTCTGGGTAATTTGCACACTGTGAGTTATGCTGCCTTACGATATACACACATTTTCTAACTGTAACACTTGACTTACTCTGTTAAACCTTTAACATAAGATTATAGCTCTTAATGAGTATGATTATGACAGCATTTTAAATTTTGTCAGTAAGTATATGAAATACTGAAAATAAAAATTTTATTTCCCATGAAAGCTGTAAGCCAGTTGTTGAGTTGGTAGAGTGGAATTTTCTGCAGATAAACTTTACAGCTTCCAGTAACACTGCCTTGTTCATGCTTGGTTCCGATGGAACATTTCTCTGTACTCAAAACAAAATATCTGCTTCTTCAACTGCATTGTTGTAGCTTTATCAAATATTATTTTGTGCATGTCCTATGCTCCCTGCCGCAGGTGGATTAGCAGCTGCAGCAGCAAGTCGTATACCCCTAGCTTACTTATTTGTTACATAGTTAAATTCTTAATTTCTTTGCGTGTTTTTGGGGTCTTGCATTGTTTAATTCATAAATTTTGGGCGTATTATAGTATTTGAGAGTTGTAGCATCGCGCCTTAGTACCTGAATAGTAGATTCTTATTTTAAATTGCGTGTGAGTTTCGTATAGGATGTGTAATTTCGAGTTTTAGTTACTATATTCGTAAATTCAGGCAGATTGTAGCGCAGTCGTTAGGCATTTGTACAGGTTAGTTAATACATTCTTTGCGTGTTTCCCTTGCGTTATCTAGGCACGGATTCGTGTTTCAGTAACTGTTGTTTAACATCGATTAGAATGGACAGGGACTGTGATTGCTGTGTTTGGATGAGGGCTGAGTTGGCAAGCGGCACTGACTTCGGTCGTGTAGCTTGAGGCTGTTGCCAATGGGCACCACTGTGGGGAGTCGGACTTGGGTATCACGGGGATGTCAACCTCTTCCTGTCTGTCCCCAGATCAGTCTGCCGCTGTGGTTGCCCCGGTTGCTGCCCGCAGTGGGGCTGAGCCCTCGCCTGTGGTTGATTGGGAGGTCGTTCCAAGGCGTGGCAGGCAGCGAAAGACGTCCCCGGAGGCTGATCAGAAAGCCTCCCCGGTGCGTCTGACAAACAGGTTTCATGCACTGTCTCTGGCTGAGCCAGATGAAGCTGCCTGCCCTGTTTCAGAGGATGATTCTCAGCCTTCAAGGTCCGGGCAATCACAGAGGGTGGGCTTATTGGTAGTTGGGAGCTCCAATGCTAGGCACGTAATGGGGCCCCTTAGGGATATGGCAGCTAAGGAGGGGAAGAAATCCAGTGTGCACTCCGTGTGCATTCCGGGTGGAGTCATTCCTGATGTGGAAAGGGTCCTTCCGGATGCCATAAAGAACACACGGTGCAGCCAGCTGCAGGTAGTGGCACATGTCGGCACTAATGATGTGTGTCGCTTTGGATCTGATGAAATTCTCTCTGGATTCCAGCGGCTATCTGATTTAGTGAAGGCTGCCGGTCTTGCTTATGAGATGAAGGCAAAGCTCACCATCTGCAGCATCGTTGACAGAACCAACTGCGGACCTTTGGTGCAGAGCCGGGTGGAGGGTCTGAATCAGAGGCTCAGACGGTTTTGCGACCGTGTCGGCTGCAGATTCCTTGACTTGCGCCATAGGGTGATGGGGTTTCGGGTTCCGCTGAATAGGTCAGGAGTTCACTACACTCAGCTGGCGGCTACACGGGTAGCAGAGGCTGTGTGGCGTGGACTGAGCGGTTTTTTAGGTTAGAAGGCCTCGGGGAAAGTACGGGGTGGACTGCAATCTCAAAGGGTGCATGGCAAATACAGGACGTGCTTGGATCAAGGAACAGTCAGAATTGTAGTTGTAAACTGTTGTAGTTGTGCTGGGAAAGTCTGTGAGCTTCAAGCACTAATAGAAAGCACAGAAGCTGAAATCGTTATAGGTACAGAAAGGTGGCCAAAGCCTGAAATAAGTTCTGCAGAAATTTTTACGAAGTCTCAGACGGTGTTCAGGAAAGATAGATTAGGCAGAATTGGTGGTGGAGTGTTTGTGTCTGTCAGTAGTGGTTTATCTTGTAGTGAAGTCGAAGTAGATACTCCGTGCGAATTGGTATGGGTGGAGGTTATACTTAACAGCCGAACTAAGTTAATAATTGGCTCCTTCTACCGACCCCCAGACTCTGATGATATAGTTGCTGAACAGTTCAGAGAAAATTTGAGTCTCGTAACAAATAAATACCCCACTCATACGGTTATAGTTGGTGGGGACTTCAACCTTCCCTCGATATGTTGGCAAAAATACTTGTTCAAAACCGGTGGTAGGCAGAAAACATCTTCCGAGATTGTCCTAAATGCTTTCTCCGAAAATTATTTCGAGCAGTTAGTCCACGAACCCACGCGAATTGTAAATGGTTGCGAAAACACACTTGACCTCTCAGCTACAAACAATCCAGAGCTGATAGAGAGCATCATGACTGATACAGGGATTAGTGACCACAAGGTCGTTGTAGCTAGGCTCAATACCGTTTCTTCCAAATCCACCGGAAACAAACGCAAAATAATTTTATTTAAAAAAGCAGATAAACTGTCACTAGAAGCCTTCCTAAGAGACAATCTCCATTCCTTCCGAACTGACTATGCAAATGTAGACGAGATGTGGCACAAATTCAAAGATATAGTAGCAACAGCAATTGAGAGATTCATACCTCATAAATCGGTAAGAGATGGAACTGATCCCCCGTGGTACACAAAACAGGTCCGAACGCTGTTGCAGAGGCAACGGAGAAAGCATGCGAAGTTCAGAAGAACGCAAAATCCCGAAGATTGGCTAAAATTTACAGACGCGCGAAATTTGGCATGGACTTCAATGCAAGATGCCTTTAATAGGTTCCACAACGAAACATTGTCTCGAAATTTGGTAGAAAATCCAAAGAAATTCTGGTCGTATGTAAAGTACACAAGCGGCAAGACGCAGTCAATACCTTCGCTGTGCAGTGCCGATGGTACTGTTACCGACGACTGCGCCGCTAAAGAGGAGTTATTGAACACAGTTTTCCGAAATTCCTTCACCAGGGAAGACGAATGGCATATTCCAGAATTTGAAACACGAACAGCTGCCACCACGAGTTTCTTAGAAGTAGATACCTTAGGGGTTGCGAAGCAACTCAAATCGCTTGATACGGGCAAGTCTTCAGGTCCAGATTGTATACCGATTAGCTTCCTTTCAGATTACGCTAATACAATAGCTCCCTACTTAGCAATCATATACAACCGCTCGCTCACCGATAGATCTGTACCTACAGATTGGAAAATTGCGTAGGTTGCACCAGTGTTTAAGAAGGGTAGTAGGAGTAATCCATTGAACTACAGACCTATATCACTGACGTCGGTTTGCAGTAGGGTTTTGGAGCATTCAAACACTATGGATCACCTCGAAGAGAATGATCTATTGATACGTAATCAGCATGGTTTCAGAAAACATCGTTCTTGTGCAACACAGCTAGCTCTTTATTCGCACGAAGTAATGGCCGCTATCGACAGGGGATCTCAAGTTGATTCCGTATTTCTAGATTTCCGGAAAGCTTTTGACACCGTTCCTCACAAGTGACTTCTAATCAAGCTGCGGGCCTATGGGGTATCGTCTCAGTTGTGCGACTGGATTCGTGATTTCCTGTCAGGAAGGTCGCAGTTCGTAGTAATAGACGGCAAATCATCGAGTAAAACTGAAGTGATATCAGGTGTTTCCCAGGGAAGCGTCCTGGGACCTCTGCTGTTCCTGATCTATATAAATGACCTGGGTGACAATCTGAGCAGTTCTCTTAGGTTGTTCGCAGATGATGCTGTAATTTACCGTCTAGTAAGGTCATCCGAAGACCAGTATGAGTTGCAAAGCGATTTAGAAAAGATTGCTGTATGGTGTGGCAGGTGGCAGTTGACGCTAAATAACGAAAAGTGTGAGGTGATCCACATGAGTTCCAAAAGAAATCCGTTGGAATTCGATTACTCGATAAATAGTACAATTCTCAAGGCTGTCAATTCAACTAAGTACCTGGGTGTAAAAATTATGAACAACCTCAGTTGGAAAGACCACATAGATAATATTGTGGGGAAGGCGAGCAAAAGGTTGCGTTTCATTGGCAGGACACTTAGAAGATGCAACAAGTCTACTAAAGAGACAGCTTACACTACACTCATTCGTCCTCTGTTAGAATATTGCTGCGCGGTGTGGGATCCTTACCAGGTGGGACTGACAGAGCACATCGAAAGGGTGCAAAAAAGGGCAGCTCGTTTTGTATTATCATGTAATAGGGGAGAGAGTGTGGCAGATATGATACGCGAATTGGGATGGAAGTCATTAAAGCAAAGACTCTTTTGTCGCGGCGAGATCTATTTACGAAATTTCAGTCACCAACTTTCTCTTCCGAATGCGAAAATATTTTGTGGAGCCCAACCTACATAGGTAGGAATGATCATCAAAATAAAATAAGAGAAATCAGAGCTCGAACAGAAAGGTTTAGGTGTTCATTTTTCCCGTGCGCTGTTCGGGAGTGGAATGGTAGAGATATAGTATGATTGTGGTTCGAATAACCCTCTGCCAAGCACTTAAATGTGAATTGCAGAGTAGTCATGTAGATGTAGATGTATGCTTTTGTTGAATCCTGGGGAATATTTTGGAGCAGAAAACTATAAAGCCATTGTCTGAAAACTGTGCATTCACCCCATTGTGATATTAACTTTGCTTTCAGCACTGAAACAGCAGTAAGCAATTTGGAACGAAACCATGAGCTGAGCCAATGTGACGGATGATTGTCCTACCATTTTTGATTATCAGCAGTTTTGTTGTTTCTTGTGCAGTCAGTTTCATAAATATGACTTACTCTGCTTGTCTTAGGCTGAAAGTAAGTTTCTTTAAATTAGGGTATTCCTTGTGTTAATAGTAACCACACACATCTATTTATTACATCCTGCTGGAATACACTCACCTTTGTTACGCATTTACTGGAACTTATAGAGGACAAATAAGTTTTCAGAAAATGGTGACCTGGTGATGCTAAATCATTCTTAACTTCCTTCATTTCCAATTCTGTGTAATCCCTTTGTCTAAACAGTTCCAGGGTAGGTTTTTTTTTTTTTTTTTTTTTTTTTTTTTTTTTTTTTTTTTTTTTTTTTTTTTTTTTAAAAATAGACAACTGTGCTTACCATGTAATGATCCTAGCTCCTACTGAAGTAGACCCCTTGGCTATTTATATATAGTTGTCAATATTCCTGGAGAACTTGGAAGCAGACAGGGAAATTTTCAACTGCAATGCTTGTGAGCTCATTTGTCATAGCCCATTGGATGTCTGCGATATCTTGATGAAGCTTTCCTTTCAGTCGCCTTTGCACTTTCGGAAATAAGAAAAAATTTCAAGGTGAAAGGTTGAGCAAATATGGCAGATGTAGGATGGCAACAACAAAATGTCTGGCCAGATACTCAGTAATAGGTAAAGCAGTATCAGGTATTGCGTTGTCATGCATTAAGGACCAGTCCTGAGAATGCCACAAGCCAGGGCAGCGATGGCAAATCATTTGTGGCAAACGTTTCAAGACTCTCATGTAAAGAGCATGGTTCACTGTCTGATCTGAAGGAACATACTCATGATGAGCTAATTCTTAACTACCAAGAGTGTGCTCAACATTGTCTTTGTTCTTGAAGGTTGTCCTTTGACTTTTTTCAAGGCTGGTGATCCAGGATTCTGCCATTCAGCGCTTCATGTGAGGGTCATACTGGTGGCACCAACTTTCATCTCCAGCAATAATCTTTGACATAAATGTTTGATCATATCTAACTCTATACAGTAGTTCAGCAGAAATTCTTTGTCTTTCCTCCTTGCATTTGTCTGTTAGTGTTTGAGGGACTAGCTTTGCATTAAGTTTCCATTTTCCTAAATCTTCACATAAAATCTTATTACAAACATCATGATTCAAATTTAGTTGTTCTGATATCACATGCACAGTTACAGTCTTCTCTCAATGACTAACTTACACGCTCCACGTTTGCATTGGTATGTGCTGTAGATGTGTGACCAAATCTGTGACTGTATTGCCCTGTACCTCTGCCTTCACAAAACCTTTTATGCCACTCAAAAACACGATTTGTTGAAAGTGCTTCACCTGCATGACCATTGTCCATGTTCATTAGGGGTTTTCCTGAGCTTGATGCACAACTTAATGTTCACTCTTTGGTCACAATTAGCATACACTGTGTCACTGTAACTAATGCTCCAAGAACCCAACAGTGTGTTACTAAGTACAGCCTAGCCACTTCGTGAGTTTGTGTACAAACATGGGTAGGTCATTTCAAGGATGCACATATACCAGGTAACATAAAAAAAATTTTCCTTTTTAGTTTTGCAAATTCAGAAATAAAGAAAACTTGTCATGGAACTTTTCTGACAAAGGGAGTATGTTAAGTGCAGTGGTTGATCTTTTCACCACTCCTATCTAAATTTGGAGTACTCACACTTGGAACTCACCTATTTGCAGCTTTGTCCACTAATTGGAATTCATTTCCAAATCTCTCATATTTCTGAAGCCAGCAAATGTTGATGTTATTTGCAGCTAACCGTGTGTTGACATATGAAGGGTGATGTTACTAAATGGGGACAAACTGCAGGAAACTACCTCTAAGAGGATAAGTAGCAAGGAAGGTCATACGGGCATATGGCTGAAATGCCATGGAATGCATGATGGTCATATGTGCTTATGACCTGTTTTGCTCCTTAGCCTCTCAGGGACCATTTCCTACAGTTTGTCCCCATTTTAGCAAAAGCACCCTGTGTATCAAACTGCTACTAAAATAAAGTTAATACAGAAAACTAGTTCACAGCAGCAATTAACAAACACTGAACACTCTAACAACTGAAAACACAGCACCTGGCAAAGAGCTGAGAAAAACGGAAGTGACTGATGCTTAGTACCATGTGCTATTGTTTAAATATGGTGTGGAAACATAGTGTGTTTCACCAGATGACCTATTAGTGGTACTGTAGGGAAAACTGGCTCATCATTGGTGTTTCCTGGACAGTGCGACCATGTTCCCTCCACTGGGCTCAACTGTCAAAAGTCACAAGTTATTTTAACTGCAAAAGAGACATAGGGATAATGAAGAAAATGTCACAGAGGGTTTGGAACTGGATGTGAACAACTACTTTCAAATTAATACTTCAGTACCACCATTGCAACAGTTAAAAGAAATACAGTTGATCTCTACACATAAAATTTTCTTGAATATGTCAAAAATTGAAGTTGTATAATGATTCAGATTCCACAAACTTTGTTTTCTCCTACAGTAAAAATGGCTTGCTTTGTCTGTTACATTATTGCTATCAGATCTGACCTGGAACAAATAAGTATCAATCATCTTGTGAATATATAGTCTCTTTGTACTTACCTATGCTTGAATTTCGACAACATTTTGGTTTGACGCACATGACATCAGTAAAAAATTGTTTCAGTTTGGCATATACACGGTTAACATCCTTCCCACGAAATATTTTAGCTAGAAATGTTCCCCCTGGTTTTAATATGAGAGTACTGATATTGAGGGCAGACAGCACCAAATATGACTGCACATATTCATCAAAATCACTTTTGTGGCTGACTGAAACATAAGACAACACAAAATCTGTACAATAATGTGCAATAAACAAAATGAAATGTTTTCTCCATGTCTGGTAAATGTCAGATCATGGGCTCTCAGAGGCTTATGCCACAATCTTGCAAACAGCTATATTTGTGGAGTGTTCCAAGATGCACTGCATTTCAGGTGTATAGGCACAGACATCACACAAAAAAGTGAAAGGACTAATACCACTGTTTATATGAAAGTGAATGAGTGGTATTTAAGGTGACTACTGAATGTCAAAAATAATCATACAAGTGCTTATCTATAAACCACAACAATTCAGGCATTTCCATTACTGTTTAATAAAAAATACCAATTCAGTTGTATATTATGAGAAGGAAAGATGCTGAGTCGCACATAGGCACAACAAAAAGACATATAGTTTTTGGCTACTAAGGCCTTCATCAACAATACACAGACACACACATACACATACTCACACAAATGCAACTCACACACATGACTGCAGTCTCAGGCAACTGAACCAATGTGGTTTCAGTTGCCCGAGGAGACTGCAAGTGTGTGTGTGTGTGTGTGTGTGTGTGTGTGTGTGTGTGGCATGCCTATTGTTGATGAAGGTCTTAACAGCTGAAATCTATAATTGTGAGAGTCTTTTTGTTGTGCCTACCTGTGACTCAGCATCTACATTATATGGTGAGTAGCAAGTTTCCTTCTCATAATTCAGTTGATAACTTTGTTTTAGAACTATATTCTGGGAATTCTCAACCAAGCAATGCAACAGTGAGTACTGTTTTAATGCGTATGTCATGACCATTAAACAGTTGTTAAAGTATACTGAATGGCTTCTACTCTGGCTTTAGGTCATCCACATTCTTCTTGTTTTTGCTTCCCATCATTGTTTTGGACATCATTAATAATTTGGTATCATTTCGAAATGAAATTCTGTGAAACCTTTATTTTCAATTCTATACATTGACAAAATAATCTACTGTCTTTCTACAATCATGTGATGATTAATTTTATTACATGAAACAAGGTCAATCAATATATGGGGTAGAGTATATCATCCATATTAAAAAATACACTACATGTGTAGCAAAAAAGATGAGGCCACTACATTTCCTCATCATCGCCGAGGTGACAGTTTCTGAAAATTACATGACCTACACAAACATTTCAACTTACACATATATTTCAATAAATTTTCATCATATGTCTTCTGTGTGATACTTGAAGAAGAAAATCTCTGACTGATCTAAACACTATCTTTTATGACCACTCTCAGGTGTAATAATGTAAGTCAGAGCTGAAACAATACCTTGCAAATGGATGTAACTGAGGTTTTGTAGAGTGCCTACTCGCTATCATCAGAATTATTAACTTCGACATTTGCTTCTTGAAATATGTATGACAAAAACTGCACCCAATCTGCCACAAACACTTAAAACAGCCCAAAAAGAGTGATAAATTCACCTGAAATACTAGTCATCTACAAACAGTTTTTGATACCAGGAATTCCATAACATTCCACTCAGCTGAAACAAAACCAAATGCATCCAGAGGATTCTATATCTTTTCATTTTCTAACATATTGTTCAACAACACATTTGTGTTAAAACTCTTCTGTCACTTTTATAATTGTTTGAAGCTTGGGCTTAAATTTGTTGGATGGATCAGGAGGAAAAAAAAGTTCAACTTTTGTGAGTAACCAGCATATTCCTCCAGAGAAAAAAAAACTGTATGCATATTGCCTGAGCCACTGCAAATTCATTTATTCTCATGGCAATTCATGCATATTTTACAAGAAATGGAGATTTCCAGCTCAGTTGACAAAGACCAACATAAGCTTCTCTGTGCTGAAAGTGAGTACTGTCACTCTATCTTTGTTGACCTCATTGTGTCAATTTATTACTGTGTAACGTTTGTAAGGCACAGTTTTGAAAAACAGTCCACATCTGTCTACATCAAATATTTCTGAGAGCTGTTCTGCAAGTAGCATGCTGTAGCAGCTGGAACCACTGGTTGGTGTGCTCTGGGTAACCTATTCAAACCTTAATACCTGCAGTTATTTGCTATTTAGTATTTATCAGTTCAGTAAGGTTCCATAAATCTATCACATTTGTATGTTCTGGAACATTCGATGTTTGTGTAAGTAGCTGCACTCTCTGCCCAAGTGTTCATTTCTGTTCTGGCTATACCTTGGTGTTTGTAATAAATATGCTTTTAGTGCTAAGTGTTGTACTTCACAGACAACCCTGCTTTTGGATTTAGACTCTATTCTGTTTGGTGAAGACGTTGGGTACTTCAAAATGTCTGCATCACTGTGGCTCCAATTGGGCAACAAAAAAGCCGTAACTTATGAGGACAGGAGCTGGAATGCAAGAAGTACATCATTCCCAAGGTCTGCATGCTCAGGAGACCAATGAATTCCTAAACAGCAGTAAGTCAGCAGCACATCAGGTATCCATCAGTGTTTTCTGGAGAGGCTGGTTGGGACCCAAAAAATGGCTGGAAAGACTCAATCAAGTTGCCAAATATAACAGGCAGAATGTCCTGATGTGTTTGGCAAATGTGTTCTTTAACTTAGGTGGCACAGCCCAGCAGTGGTTCTGAACAATGAAGAGAAACTCAACAGCTGGCATAAATCCAGGCCAAACTGAAGAAAATATTTGGCAACACGCAGCAGCAAGTCTGCTTAGTGAAAGAACATGGCAAAATGTCATGGGGAAATGGTACAGTCTTACATACAGACTGTTTTAGGCCTATGTCACACTGTGATCCGAGTACAACAGAAGCTGACTAAATCTCACACTTGATGGAAGAAGTTGCAAAAGATCTCTGGTAAAAGATGTCACAACAATAGAGAAAATAATCAGATGGCGCCAAAAAATTGACAAAATGCAACAGAAAAATGTTGGACAACAGATGTAAGAGTGAATCCTGAATGTCATCCCCATGATGGTTGTGGAAGACCACCATGACCTCACCTATCTGTTACGCCATTTTATAAGAGAAGAGATACAGCATTTTATGGCAGCCAGAACAATTGGACCAGGTAAGCACAGACTAGCAGCAATGAATGTTGGCCATATACATCAGGAGGTAACAGAGAATGTTGAAGAACAGATGTACAGGGTTTTATAAAAAGTAATGAGACTGATTTTTTAAATCAAAATTTATTCTAAATATTGCTACAACCATTTAGTACTCTTCAATGTGTGACCCTTGAGAGTCAACAACCCACTGCATGTGAGATTTCCACACTTCAAAAGCTACCATGAACGCTGAGTCTGGGATGTCCTTCAAAGTCCTCGTTGTGACGGCTTGGACCTAGTCCAGGGTCCCATGATGGTGTCATTTAAGGAAAGTTTTTAGTTTGGGGAACAAAAAAAAGGTCTAGTGGAGCCACATTGGGACTGTAGGGGGGGCTGGGGAATCGTTGGAATCCCTTTCTTGGCCAGGTAGCAGGCTACCATGAAACAGGTATGACTCAGCACATTGTCATGATGCAGCTTCCAATCATTGGTGATGGCTGGCCTCACGCAATGGACCCTGGCTTTCAGTCTCTTGAGCACTTCGCAATAAAAAGAACCGATGACAGTTTGGCCTCATGATAAACCATGCCCCTGACGTCAAAAAACACAATCGGCATGGCGTTCACCTTCAATTTGCTCATGTGAGCTGTTTTTGGACTTTTTGGAAATGGGGATGCTGCAGTGTGCCATTCGGCAATCATGCACTTTGTCTCCATGTCATACTGAAACAACCAGGATTTGTCTCTGGTGATAATGTTATCTAAAAATTCTGGATCAGCTTCAAGGCTCTGGAGATTGTCTTGGTAGGCGTCCACAAGTGCTTGGTTTTGAACGTCTGACAAAATCTTTGGAACCATCTAGGCGCAGATCTTCCTCACCGACAATTCTTTGGTGATGATGTTATGCACTGTCATTTTATCAAGCCTGAGGGCGCTACTATCATCCTGACACTCATGCGATGGTCAGTGTTCAATAAAACGCACACATGGTCAATGTTGTCATCAGTTTTGCTGGTTGACAGGTGTCTGGAGTGGCCCTGGTCCTCAAAGCTGTCCTGGCCCTCTTTAAAGCTCTTCACACACCTGAAAACCCAGGCTTTTAACAGGCAATCATTGCCATAGGCTTGGCAACACATATGAATGTTTCCTTACCCAATTTTCCTAGTTTCTCACAAAACTTGATGGTGTAATGTTGAGTGATTGTTTGCTGCATGTTGCACCATGACTGACGACTTTGCAACGTGTCCACTCAAGAGCTCCTGAGACAAGAGCCCACAGGAAAACGGCACCTCACGTGTTTTCGGCCAGACACCCAGTACACCCCCCCCCCCCCCCCCCCCAATGCCGCACTGGGAAGTACAGTCATGTAGTCGTGTCAGCAAAAAATCTGTCTCATTACTTTTTATACAAACCATGTATCAATCTTTAGCACCAATCTCTGCCACCAGTTGAATGCATCAGGAACAATGGACCTGGCCAAATTGGACTTACTCCGGAGCCATCAAGCGACAGCCCAGCACCTGACCAATGCACATATAACAATTCTTCTGCCAAGAAAGAACAGCCATTTGGAGGACAGACTGCAATGCATACCCTTGACACATTGAACACCACTGCAGAGAAAGAAAACAAGTTTTTGATGTCTGCTTAACTGCCAGATGTCAACCACCACAACAATTCTATTCATGCCAGTCAACTCCAGACAATTAAAATCGACCGGTGGGATGAAGCTCATCACCATACCTGGACAAGGTCACTTCCAAACACAGCATACCTATTCTCTGTGCTGTACAGAGGTACTAGCCACTCAACTAGCTGTTGAATTCACGAAAACTAAGCAAGGCGACCATTGATGAAAGTGAGGCTGCCACAAATGAAAATCCTTCATGGACAACAGTCATCGAGATGCCAGGAAATCTCATTCACAGCCAACCTGTCTTGGCACTTGTTGACTCTTGGGGTTTCATTTTCTGTAATGATGAATGCTTAATATTACCAGATAGAGGAAACTATGTTCCATTATATGATAATGACTGTGCTGAAAGACTGCAGGAACAGATATTGTAAGAATAACAATCACTGAAGGAACACAGCCCTTCAAATTTGTAATTTTGTCAGAATGTAGTCATAATATAATTTTCAGATGGGATATCTTGATGCATCACAATTAGCCACAGAATGCGGAAGATCAGAGTTCCCAACTAATGAAGCTTTTTCAACAAGCACACCTGACACAGACTGCTGTGAGCGATTGTCATCAATAAAATGAGTCCCAGTTGTCAGTCTAGAAGCTCAGTTAAACTGTGACACTTTTCTCAATTGTAAAAAGTTACTCAGGTTTACAAAAGAAATCTACATTCAAATGAAGTTCATAAGCACTGCAGGTGGTTGAAGAGAACTTTGGATTACTAACTGTCATGAGCAGCTGCAACTCGTCCCTAAAGATATGTGCACAGGGCTAGCCAAAATAGTGCAGGAAGAGCAGCTTAATGACACTGATGAAGAAATGTGCTTTGCTATCACTACAGGAAACACAGAGGAGGAAGCTACTACTGAATAGCCAACAGGCTCTGGCCTGACTGAGGAACAATGTTGGTGAGTATTAGCTGTTCTGTGACAATTTCAGATGCTTTCAAATCTGAAGTGGAGAAAAGACAGATCAAGCAGCACATGGTAGAACACCGCGTAACCCTTGGGATTATCCACCTGTAGGATGTTATCAGCCGGAGAATGGATAACCAAGGAGAAGTGGCAAAGATGCTGCAAGACGACATGAACCTGCAGAAAGTACCTGTTCCTATTCTGTGGTCCTTGTGAAGAAGAAGGATGGAAGACTGCATTTCTGCATTGTCTAATAACATGCGTACTTCTGTTACCGACCTGTCTATACCTTTCTGCTTGGAAGAGCTGCAGAGGACGGTTAGTAAGTGTAAAAAAGGAAAGGTTGCTGATCTGGATGATCCTAGGAATGAGCAAATAAAACGTTTTGGTCCTGCAACACTAAAATGGATTTTAGAACTTTTTAACAACTGCTTAAGCTCTGGTAGGATCCCCAAAGTCTTGCGGAAAGCTCGTGTCATCGCTATCCTTAAATCCGGTAAAGAGAACAATGATCCTATGAACTACCGTCCCATATCTCTTCTTTGCCATTAGTATAAAATCTTGGAGATAATGATTCTGAATTGCTTGACAGAAGCAATTGACTCTGTGATCATACCTCAACAGGCTGCTTTAGACCAAGTAAAAGCTGCACATCACAGATCCTCAGTTTCACCGAGTACATCGAAGACAGCTTTGAATCACGTATGGTAACCGGTGTGGTCTTTGTTGACCTGTCTGCTGCATATGACACTGTGAACCATAAATTAACCCTGAAAAAATTTTATGACGTCACTAATGACTCTACTTCAACCACCTTAATAGCCAACTTCCTTAGCAACAGGAGATTTTTCGTGGAATTTCAAGGATGGCGCAGTAGATGGAGACTACAGAGGAATGGGTTACCATAGGGCAGTGTTCTGGCTCCTATACTCTTTAATCTACATCTACATCTACATGATTACTCTGCAATTCACATTTAAGTGCTTGGCAGAGGGTTATTGGAACCACAATCATACTATCTCCCTACCATTCCACTCCCGAACAGTGCGCGGGAAAAACGAACACCTAAACCTTTCTGTTCGAGCTCTGATTTCTCTTATTTTATTTTGATGATCATTCCTACCTATGTAGGTTGGGCTCAACAAAATATTTTCGCATTTGGAAGAGAAAGTTGGTGACTGAAATTTCGTAAATAGATCTTGCCGTGACGAAAAACGTCTTTGCTTTAATGACTTCCATCCCAACTCGTCTATCATATCTGCCACACTTTCTTCCCTATTACGTGATAATACAAAATGAACTGCCCTTTTTTGCACCCTTTCGATGTCCTCCATCAATCCCACCTGGTAAGGATCCCACACCGCACAGCAATATTCTAACAGAGGACGAACGAGTGTAGTGTAAGCTGTCTCTTTAGTGGACTTGTTGCATCTTCTAAGTGTCCTGCCAATGAAACGCAACCTTTGGCTCGCCTTCCCCACAATATTATCTATGTGGTCTTTCCAACTGAGGTTGTTCGTAATTTTTACACCCAGGTACTTAGTTGAATTGACAGCTTTGAGAATTGTACTATTTATCGAGTAATCGAATTCCAACGGATTTCTTTTGGAACTCATGTGGATCACCTCACACTTTTCGTTATTTAGCGTCAACTGCCACCTGCCACACCATACAGCAATCTTTTCTAAATCGCTTTGCAACTGATGCTGGTCTTCGGATGACCTTACTAGACGGTAAATTACAGAATCATCTGCGAACAACCAAAGAGAACTGCTCAGATTGTCACCCAGGTCATTTATATAGATCAGGAACAGCAGAGGTCCCAGGACGCTTTCCTGGGGAACACCTGATATCACTTCAGTTTTACTCGATGATTTGCCGTCTATTACTGCGAACTGCGACCTTCCTGACAGGAAATCATGAATCCAGTCGCACAACTGAGACGATACCCCATAGGCCTGCAGCTTGATTAGAAGTCGCTTGTGAGGAATGGTGTCAAAAGCTTTCCGGAAATCTAGAAATACGGAATCAACTTGAGATCCCCTGTCGATAGCATTCATAATATGTATACAAATGATCAACTACCCTCGCTGTACACCAGAAGTTTTTTGTACATGGATGATCTGGCACTGGCACTGTCTGAAGCACTTGGAGGACTAGGATGGTTCTACAAAAATAATAACTTAAGGCCTAACCCTACAAAAAGGCAAGTCTGTGCTTTCCACCTATAAAACAGATAGGCCAACCAACAACTAAATATTTCATGGAATGGCACTCAACTTGAACATTCATTTTCCCCAAAGTATCTTGACCTTAGAACAGAGCCTAACATTCAAAACGTATTGTCAAAACACCAAAATGAAAGTGTCCGCAAGGAATAATATCATATGAAAACTAAGGGGATCTAACTGGGGTGCATACCCAGTGGACTTTGGCTTTCGCGTTGTGCTACTCTGCAGGCTAATATGCAGCGCCTCTCTGGCATAACTACTACCATGCTAGGCACGTGGACATCACTCTGAATGAGACGTGCCGCATAATCACTGGGCGCCTGAGACCCGCTAAATTGGAGCAGCTGTATAATCTAGCAGGTATAGCTCCACCCGACATCAGGCATGAAGCAGGTGTTCAAGCAGAAGGACACAGAGCCTTGACATCTGACACTCACCTATTATTTGCCCATTTGCCAGTGTCCTCTTGCTTGAAGTCCAGAAAAAGTTTTGTAAGGAACTATGTAAACAACAACAACACAAACCAAAGGCTAGACATGTAAAGAAAGAGAGTAGAGACTGCTCCTCTAGGCTGCAGACAACCTAAAGAAGAACTACCTCCCAGTGATAATGAGAGCTGGTGTACCTGGAAGCCCCTCAACAAATTACAAAATGGTGTTGGACGGTGTAAAAAAACTCTTGAAAAATGGGGATATGCTAGAGGACCCTCAACTTGTGAGTGTGGAGAGGAGCAGACAATGTCTCACCTGCGCAACTGCCGTCTATGCCTGTCATCATGTGCAGAAGAAGAGATGATGCTGACCAGTTCTAATGCCTTGGACATTGCCCATTTCTGGTCAAAGACAATTTAATTCAATGTCTGTTAGTCTATACTTACGTGTATTTATGAATGCTTATTTATGTACAATTACTTCTGACTGTATGCTAACTGTAATGCTTTGAATGTAACTCACTTTTGAGCAAAAACAAGTTAATCATAGATTTCTTTGTCCCTTTACATATTAATGTCCATTGTCTACTTACATGTTTTATAACTGTTAGTTTCTGTTAATTCCCTTGTAATTGAAGCCTTTGACATGAATAAAAAATACCTGCAGGAAAAGACATTTCAAACTTGTTTGATTCTTGGCTCTGGCTTCTGATAACTTTTATTTCCAGACTTTTCTTTTTGGGTTTCCCATTTAGTAGGAGTTGGTGAGAAATTTGATTAGGTGTTATTGTAAGGATTTACTTGGCTATCTTAGGTCATTGTTATGTTTTTTGACTATGTTCCAGGCCACTTTGCTGCTGTGGGTCACACTGATTCTTTCTGGGAATGACCCATTTCCTCTGCTGTGACTCACTAATCATTTCCATCTATGTTTCTCAGCATAGCACTAACTCTTCACCAAAAAGATCCTGTTCATAAAGTGTTTCGTATTTCCTCAGGATGTCTTTTGATTTGTCGGACAAGCCTGATAAAATGCATCATGGTATATGTCTCCTAGAAATCTTTTCAAAGATATTTATGAAGGATTGGTAAATTTCTGGGATTAGGCAGAGATTTTTTATTTCTCCACCCAGTTCCTCAGTGCACTCTGTCCATTTACCTTCTTAAAAGTTGAACCTTCAGAGTAATTAGGTGTGTATAAGGTTGTTAAGCACTGATCTTCCATATTTGTGCTTACAAAATGATTATTGGTGTTGAATTCACATTCCAGATCTTGCTGTTGAATGAGCATGGTAGCTTGGGGTCATGAATCAGGGATAATTTATTTATTCCCACCCACTTACCTAATATGTGTCTATCCTCATCTGTACCCACACGATGTGCTGTGGTAGTTAAAGTCTACTAACTGGACTGTCTTTTCTGGTTGTTGCAATTAGGTGGCAATATCAGGATGACCTCCTCTCCACATACTGATGTTATTGTATAGGTGCCATGTTCAACAGTCAGTAGTTCTATTTTTTGTTGTTGGTAGTTCTATTGGTTGATGTTATGGCTGTTTCAGGTTTTGTGAAGATAGCTCTGCCATATTTAGGATGTGGATTTTCTGTGGCTAATTTCATCCCCTGTATTTCTGGTATTATTGCCCCTTCTTTTCTGTGTGTTTCTTCAACACAAAGTAAGTCCCATTTATGCATGCAGCAAAGTTCTGACAGAATTTGTTGTCTATTTTTGGTGATACCATTATTAGAGATGGCTCTGAGAAGAGCCTTTTCTTCTTGATTTTTTTCAGCACTGGAAGGATTGGCTGTTGCCTTTTGTTGCAACATTTCTAGGGAACAACAGCATTATCTGATAGATGTTTGTTGGTATTTTACCTCAGTTAAGGCTTTCTAGGATGCAATTTTCCAGGTGGTGCAAGTCTGGCCTCGAGTTTTGGTAATCGGTTCCAGAATGTGTCTCACACTTATTGATCCTATCCATAGATATTTTTAAAATTTTATATTGTCTACATAAGCATAAGTTACAGACCTTTTGCTTGAATTCCTAGTCAGTTACTGTACAGAAATTTATACAGCCCTAGTTCGGAGAATATAAGGAATTTAACGATTTTTCAGCTCAGGTTATCTACCAGCTTTCATTTTCTGTTGCTTCACAAGCAACTGCCACATCATCTTGCAACATTCAATTTAACATCCTAGGAGACTTAAAAATTATTTTTGTGACAGCATATTGTTTCATCATATTTCCGTATAATTTAAAATATCTCTGCTACTGAAAATGTCTTTCTCTGATTTTTCAGGTGTTTTGCACAAATCTTTAAGCACTAAAACTAAAAGTCTTTTCTCAATCATCCTGCACTTTGCTACAGCTGAGTAGCTTTCTTAAAGAGCATTTTACATACAATAAAGTTGAAGTCAATTGAAAGTTAGGAATATAGCTAAGAGAAGGATTACAGAGTCCATGGCTTACACCTAAACAAACGTGGTAAGGAGATTATCTGCAATAGACTGGCCTTCCTGACAACTACGGGGGACAATAAGAAACCAAAAGCCATAAAAAGACGCTAATAAGCAATTGGAAAGACAAACAAGATGGGAAATAAAAGGAGTAATAGTGGCCATACTGTGCAAACTACACTAGACAAATGGGTCACGAAGTCACAGAGACGAAACACAAACCCCCTGATCCCTCAAAAAGGTCAGGAACCTGACAGGATCAATAATGTGATGGTGAACATTATCGAGACATCCCTCCAAAACGTAAATGTGATGCCTCAGGAGAATGAAGTGCATGTGGATACTTTTCAGGCCCGCCTGGAAGATGAGTCGGCTGCTAAGGACGACCAACAGAACCAGCACAACTGCTCAGAAGTCAACATGCCTGGAATACAGCACAATTTAATCCAAAGGTCAGTGACACGATAAATATGACTTCGAGCCCCCTGAGTAAACCCCACTCAGATCTGAAAATCGATTATCACACTGTCCAATCCTTGAGCAACAAAACTGATGACTTAAGCATTTTGCTGACCAGTGAACTCAGTGATATCTCAGTAGTATGCCTAGCAGAGCACTGGCTCTGCACTGATGTAGTTAAGTTAATCTCACTACCAAACTTCAAATTGTGCGAACACTACTCCAGATCAAATGATGGACATGGTGGGGTTGCCATCTTCATAAAACAACACATTGAATATAGCCCACTTCCTACCCTAAAGGAAATAGGAACAGACATGATCTTTGAATGTGCAGCCATAAAGCTTACAGATCTAAATCTAATTGTAGCTACAATTTACTGTCCCCCCTCCAGTAGTATTAATGATTTTCTGTTACAAATGGACTTGTTTCTATCCAAAATAAGTCAGTGGAAACAGGATGTGATTATATGTGGTGACATTAATATACACTTTCTCACCCACAACAGAAACAGGGAAACATTGATTAACATTGCAAAAACTTATAATCTGCATGGCCTTGTAAACGAGCCCACCGGAATAACACCCACATCCAAGACAGCTCTAGATCAAATTTTTGCAAATAGTAATAAACTTAACCCAACTCTAGAAGTATACAATGCAGGATTCAGTGACCACCAATCTGTCATTCT
Source organism: Schistocerca serialis cubense (assembly GCF_023864345.2). Lineage (NCBI taxonomy): Eukaryota > Metazoa > Arthropoda > Insecta > Orthoptera > Acrididae > Schistocerca > Schistocerca serialis. The sequence continues at coordinate 305,736,363 of NC_064638.1, forward strand.
AAAGGTCGATGTTAGCAAAGATACCTCAAACCCAGTCCCACCTAAAACTTTACGAAGGTTTTTCACCCAAGAGAACTTGAACAAGCTAAATGGCCTCCTTAGTAAAGAAAAGTGGACAGAGATGTACACAGCAAATGATGTCAACATGAAATTCATGACAAAATGACCCACCACTTTCAAGAGGCCTTTCCACAAAAACCAGTAAGAATAAATAATAATAATAATAATAATAATAATAATAGAAACAAGAGTTGGATTACACCAGCTATAAAAATCTCTTGCAAACATAAAAGAATACGCCACATGTTATGTAAACAAACTAGTGACTCCCTCCTACTGACAGAATACTATAAAAACTACACATGTATCCTAAGAAGAGTGATGAGACAAGCAAAAAGGATGCAGAATGATGAGTACATTGACAAATCCAGCAATAAAGTAAAAGCAATGTGGAATATCATAAAAAGGGAAAGAGGGGAAATAAAAGCTTCACACACGAACATAGAAATCAAACTCAACAATGAATCTATATCTAATCCCGAAGTTGTGGTGAACTCTTTCAACAATTTCTTTACGAGCATATCACACATGTGCAGAGTCAATTTTCATTACCAAAGTCACTGAAAATGATGTTGCAAGAGCCCTCAGAGAGTTAAAAAATTCATATTCAGCTGGAATTGATGGTATCCCAGCAGCTGTAATCAAAAATTGTGAACACACAATTGCTGAACCATTAACTCACCTCTGTGACTGTTCTTTCCAGGCAGGTATCTTCCCTGAAGCTCTGAAACTTTCTAAAGTAATTCCTGTCTTCAAAAAAGGTGATAATAAAGATATGAATAACTACAGGCCTATCTCAATCTCATCGTGCTTTTCTAAGTTTTTGAAAAAATAATGTAAAAAAAAAAAAAAAAAAAGATGGACTTCATTGGAAAAAAAAAAAAAAAAAAAAAGATTTACTAAGTTTAGCTCAACATGGGTTCAGAAGCAACAAATCTACTGAAACTGCAGTATATGATTGCATAAATATGCTATTAGAACTGTTAGATAGAAAACAACCCACAACAGGCATATTTCTGGATCTGTCAAAGGCTTTTGACACTGTTGACCACAAAATATTAATGGAAAAATTAGAACACTACGGTATCAGAGGAATTGCAAACAACTGGATTTCTACATTCCTAACCAATCGGATGCAGAGAGTCAGCATTAACTCAATAACCGAAATACTATCAAGTAATAAAACTGTAAAGCAAGGTGTTCCACAGAGCTCAGTATTGGGACCCCTACTTTTCCTCCTGTATATTAATGACTTGAGCCTGAATATTGATGCACACAAAACAATAATATTTGCTGATGACACAACTGTACTCCTCAAAGGGGAGAATACAGATGCTGTGCAAAAAGCTGTGAACTTGGCCACTGAACAACTCAGCAACTGGGCTAAAATCAACAGTTTAACTATCAACACCAAAAAGACAGCTTCCATGAACTTTCACACAACACAAAACGCTAATTCCTCTCAGCCATTTGTCACTGTAAATAACCAGTCAATAGATACCGACACTGTTTTCAAATTCCTGGGTCTGTGGGTTCAAGATAACCTGAAATGGAATACACATACAGGAAAGGTAAATGCCAGGATTTGCACTGGCTGTTATGTATTGAGTATACTGAAAACATGTGCTAGCCGGAAAACATTAACCAGTGCACACTACGCTTACATACAAGCCCACCTAAAATATGATGTAATATTCTGGGGAAATTGTCCAACTGCTCTGAGCACATTCAGAATCCAGAAGAGAGCAATGAGGATTATTACTGGGAGCAAACCCAGAGACTCCTGCAAACCCATCTTCAGAAAGTTGGAAATCCTTACACTGCCTTGCCTCTACATTCTTGAGACTCTACAATTTTTCAGAAACCACATAGTGCCAACTGACCCCAGAGTTGTAAAAAAATAATGAAATACATGAACACAACACCAGGAAAAATGGAAACCTGCATGTTATACATACAAATACTCAACTGTGTAAAAAGGGATCTTTCCACATGGGCCTCCAACTGTTCAACAATCTTCCCACTAGTATTAAGTCCATCGAAGACAACATAAAATTTAGCAAAGCCGTGAAGTCATATTTGTTGTGTCACTGTTTTTACTCTGTAAATGAATACTTAGAACAGTAATCTTGCTGTTTGTGTTAAATTGAAAACATTGAGCAATATAATACATTAGGATACTATAGGCCTATGTTAATATATGTTAACAATGTTAAATGATATTTTCCGACATCTGCAACACACTGTGTACCATCAGATCACATGGAATAAATAAATAAACATTGTCTAATCATAGTTAACATTGTTTCTTGTTCTACCTGTTCAGTAGCACTACAATTTGTTCACCAGGTAACAACAGATTGTTAATGACTATGTAACAGTTTGGAATTAACAATGTGATTTATTGCAATTCTTTGAAGTTGATAAAACATCTTACACTAAACTATAAAAAAGCAAATAAAATTGGGTGGGGAGTGACTATAGGATCCTCTGACTCTGAAAATGCATGATGCCACTAACAATCTTTTTTTCATTCTTCCGTATATTTTCAAAAAGATGCTACCAATGGAAGGACAGCATGTGTATTGTGGGAGAGGTGCACATTAAACAGGGAATGTGTATATACACTAGTACGAAAGAATTTCTGGACTGGAGTGAAAGAGTATTTTAAATAGGAAAAAAATTAATTCACGAGTGTCTTAATGAAGTTTTACTGCATATGACAATAGTTCATTACTCACCATATGGAAGAGGTGCTAACCAGCAGACAGATTTGTAGAATGGACAGTGAATTGCTTTCACCTCCCCCCACCGCAAATCTCTTCTTGATAGTGTGTGCACGCACATGTGCACATATGTGTGCACGCCCCCCCCCCCCCCCCACACACACATACACACACAGAGGAAAAGAGAGAGAGAGATAGAGAGAGGTGGGGGGGAGGGGGGCGGAGGGAGATATATCAACTGTTGGTTGCTGACACAGTAGCATGCATGTGTCACTGACATCCATTTGATGTACCTATACCTTACTCCATATCTCTTCTATTTAGTAAATAGTGATGTACCCTCAAATACATATTGTGAAACGAAAGGGATACATTTCAATAGCTGTTACCAGCAAATCAGACTTTTGATACAAGTCATTTAAGTCATTTTTTTCAATATGCTAGACAAAAAAGGAAAGACAGAATTACAAAAGTGATTAATACATCTGTGTTGCACTAGAGTAATGAATAAGATGTATAAGCTATATAGATACAGTAACTACATTACCAAATCAGTGCATTCCACTACCAAATAAGAGGCACAAAGATTGTACAACAAAACTAGTTTGCTAGGCATATGTGCTACCCACTACATCATCCCGGCATACAGACTTCAATTCGCACCTCAGCTCATCTTGATTTTCCCCTTCTTAATCTGTCAGTACTGCCGAAGCTCTCCGATATTGTAATAGCACTCTAGCTTTGCACATAAAGGAGAAATCTTGTTTATACCTCAGGCACATATAATCTACATGTCTCCAATTCACACCTCAGCCCATCTTGATTTGCTCCTTTTTAAATCGTCAGCTGTGTTAGGGAGGGCACTGGATTAGAGTATTCGCTGTAGCTGTGTTAGCCACTATGCCAGGGTTATATAGTATATAGCACATCTGCCTAGTAAATAGGAGACTCGGGTTAAAGTCCCAGCCTTGGAACAAATTTTAATTAATTTCATCAGCTTGTATCCATATTGAAAACTAGTTCTAGATGGTATTTAGCTGATTAGCCACTGACTTAATGTATACTGTGTCAAACACACTGAAGTAATTTTCAGAATAGAACTTACCATCTGGTGCTCCATCACAAACCACAAGATCTGCTAAGCTTCCATCAAATTGGTTAACAATTTCTTTAGCTGTTTCACCCTTTGTAATGTCACCACAGATACATGTGACACCATCAATGGGTGCCATTATCATCAAATCAACAGCAACAATTTTTGTATCTGTGTTGGGATCATCAGCCCTTTAAAAGCAGAAATGTTTCTTGTTAGAGACAACAGCTAATTATTCTTTTCTTTTAAGCATATGGGACAAACCGACAAGTGGCTGACTGGATAAGAAAGGGTATAAATAAAAGAAACAGAAATCCACAACAATAAATATTTAGAAATAAAACTGTACTTTAACAATCTTTCACATAAATTACCAGACTACCTGGAATTACAAAAATCTGTTAGTAGTTTTTGCTAGAATGTGAGCATCACATGTGGTGGCATTGTGGTTAAAAGGCCTGGCGCATTTGGAAGGAGCGGAGTTCAAATCCTCACCCAGCAACTGAGACTTAGAATTTCTATGATATTCCTAAAATGATTAAGGCAAATGGTGCCTTGTTTTGTTTTGTTTTGGTAAAAAAAGAAACCACCATGACTGGTCACCTACCATACCTTGTGCAGCATGACAGATGGTACATTAAACTCTGCTCTTCCAAAATTTTGCAAATGTAAGCAGAAGAATATGCCTGTCCATACAGATAAATGTTTAAATTAATTCCACAAGAGTTTGGATAACCATGACAGTTCTTTGTGTAGAATGAACTATCCATCTGCTGACAGAACAAATATAGAACAAAAAAGTACTCAGTAGCAAAGGAGATATTAGTGCTATTTAGTAACTAAAGCATTATGAAAAAGTAATGTTTATAACTTATATGTCTCCACAGGACCTGAGATTATTGCTTATCCTTCTTGAGGTCAGATGAACCAGCTTGTTTGTGTATTTGTCAGTATATACCCCCTAGCATATTTCTAATTGAAAATAACAGAAACTACAGCTACTAGTTGTTCTAACTATATTATTTAGTCATATATAATAACCACTAGACATACTGACATTTCCTTCTCAGAAGATACAATAGGATATGTAATTATATAGGATGAGTCAAATATTGAACAAAACCTTTTATTTCATGAACAGTTTGAAGTACACTACTATGAAAGGCGTAATTGGGCACTAGATGCCATGAGAGGCTGATCCACCAGTGTAAAAGGAGGTGGAGAGTGTTGTGTTGTTAATACAGAAGCAGTAACAGACGAACGGGTCAAGCAGGAAAGTTCAGTGACATTGACCAAAAACTAGTTGATGGATGGCACAAATCCATCAGGAAATTTCAACCCTTCTATAGCTACCAATTTGACTGTTGGTGATGTGACTGTGACATGGAAGAACAAAGGAACAACGACAGATACACCAAGACCAGGCAGACCTCATGTACTGATGTACAAGGACGACTATTGAACATTGCAGAGAGTGGTCATAAAAAATCGCATTAAGTCAGCAGAAGGAATCACTCCTGACTTCCAGAATACTATCAGTAGTCGAGCTAGCACTATGTCTGTGCATTTCTGTAATCTATGTAAGCAACAACTGAGTTGCTCATAAAAGTACCTTCCATTAGAGAAGTTGAATGTACTCAACGACTGTGATATGACTTTCAAAATGGTAAAGGGCAGCAATCAACCATTGTTTCTGTTCTAGCTTCAGATCCAGGTTTCAGTTGGTATTTCAGAGCTTTTATAAATGCCCTAGTACATCTACAACTTCTGTTTGGGCTCCTGTCACAGTTCATTAATGATTATTGTGCAGTGTCGAGTTGCTGTTAAGAGCAATGCCAATGGACAGTGGATGACTGGAAAAAGAGTTATTTGGAGTATTGTTTCACACTATACCCTGTGGCAAACCAAGGGAATGGCTTGAGTTCAATGAATACCTGGACAACATTACAAGCCATCCAGTGTACAGATAACAATGAAGGAGAAGGAAGTGCTATGGTACGGGGGTGTTTCTCAGCACTGGTGTGTGCTCCCCTTATTACACTTCAGAAAATGCTAAATGCAGCAGGATATGAACACACTGTACAACACTGTGAACTGCTTACAACAGAGGACCAGTTCGGAGATGATGATTGCTTGTGTCAGCATGACAATGCACCAAATCACAAAGCAGCACCTGTGAGGCAACGGTTTGTGGACAATAACATTCCTGAAATAGGCTGATGTACCTAGAGTCTCAACCTGACCCCAATTGGACACCTTTGGGATGACTTAGAATATCGACTTCGCTCAATGTAGCTACCTTCTCTGGTTTCGGTATCCCCTGCAGAGTTCAAGCTGTCATAGAGGTGAAGAGTGGACACACTCCATATTAATGTTCATTAACAGATGTTCAGATACTTTAGATCAGGCTGTGTATGATAACCAAAGTCGTGTGCATGAGAAACTATTAAAAATCTTCAATACATTTTCCTGTTAATCTTCATCAGCCAAGATGCATTTCTTTTGAACCATCACCTTATCAAAGATTTAAAAGTACCCTCTATAAAATATGATTTAAGAATAATCATGATGACATCAGAAGGTTTGTGACTGGTAGTAACAGATGTGTTGTAGTACTGCTGATGCACATTACTCACATATAGTGGTGACAAAATATTAGGAACTTACCTGAGTCTTTTGGATAGGACTTGACTCCAGCTACCTGGAGCAGCACACAAATCAACTACTCGTCTAACTTCTGCAACAAAGAGAATTTTTTTGCATATTCAGCCCAGGCAGATAAAAATTTTGGTAACTGTAGTAATAACAATTTTTTTCAGAAATTTATCTTAATATATCATAGCAATAAAAAATAAATAATCCATTATGTGGATGAGCGGTCCCTATGTTGTTGTTGTTGTTGTTGTTGTGGTCTTCAGTCCTGGGACTGGTTTGATGCAGCTCTCCATGCTACTCTATCCTGTGCAAGCGTCTTCATCTCCCAGTACCTACTGCAACCTACATCCTTCTGAATCTGCTTAGTGTATTCATCTCTTGGTCTCCCTCTACGATTTTTAGCCTCCACGCTGCCCTCCAATGCTAAATTTGTGATCCCTTGATGCCTCAAAACATGTCCTACCAACCGATCCCTTCTTCTAGTCAAGTTGTGCCACAAACTTCTCTTCTCCCCAATCCTATTCAATACCTCCTCATTAGTTACGTGATCTACCCACTTTATCTTCAGCATTCTTCTGTAGCACCACATTTTGAAAGCTTCTATTCTCTTCTTGTCCAAACTAGTTATCGTCCATGTTTCACTTCCATACATGGCTACACTCCATACAAATATTTTCAGAAACGACTTCCTGACACTTAAATCTAACTCGATGTTAACAAATTTCTCTTCTTCAGAAACGCTTTCCTTGCCATTGCCAGTCTACATTTTATATCCTCTCTACTTCGACCATCATCAGTTATTTTACTCCCTAAATAGCAAAATTCCTTTACTACTTTAAGTGTCTCATTTCCTAATCTAATTCACTCAGCATCACCCGATTTAATTTGACTACATTCCATTATCCTTGTTTTGCTTTTGTTGATGTTCATCTTATATCCTCCTTTCAAGACACTGTCCATTCCATTCAACTGCTCTTCCAAGTCCTTTGCTGTCTCTGACAGAATTACAATGTCATCGGCGAACCTCAAAGTTTTTACTTCTTCTCCATGAATTTTAATACCTACTCCGAATTTTTCTTTTGTTTCCTTTACTGCTTGCTCAATATACAGATTGAATAACATCGGGGACAGGCTACAACCCTGTCTCACTCCTTTCCCAACCACTGCTTCCCTTTCATGCCCCTCGACTCTTATAACTGCCATCTGGTTTCTGTACAAATTGTAAACAGCCTTTCGCTCCCCGTATTTTACCCCTGCCACCTTCAGAATTTGAAAGAGAGTATTCCAGTTAACATTGTCAAAAGCTTTCTCTAAGTCTACAAATGCTAGAAATGTAGGTTTGCCTTTTCTTAATCTTTCTTCTAAGATAAGTCGTAAGGTTAGTATTGCCTCACGTGTTCCAACATTTCTACGGAATCCAATACGGTCCCTATCTAAAGTGGAAATAAAGAGTTACCAATAACAAAAAGATATGAAAACTACCACAGGAAGTTAAAAAAAGAAAATGCTGGTAATTTCCAGTACATCAAACTCCAATAACTAAAAAAGTATAAAGATGCAGAAAAATAGACTGACAGCAGAGGATGAAGTTGAAATTCTCAAGTGGAGGGACTACCATCAAATGTGCCTCTTGCAGTTCTTGGACAGAAGGAAAGAAGTTTTTTTTTTAAAAAAAAAAAATATGTACAGGTTAGGAAGAGAGAGGTGGGTAGAGCTTCAAAGACCAATGAATAATGACAACTGATAAAGACAACAGTAAACCAAGAACATGGATTGCAAAATGGAGTAAAAGACTAAAAATGAGGTCAATGAAGGGTTATAAGAGAGCCAAATTGTACTGCATTTCACTATTTGAAGTCTAACTAGCAGTTTCAGAGAAATTACAATATTAAGATTCTACACTCCATCTGTTTTGTGCATGAAAGTGATTGCTGTCTTAGGCAGAAGTCCATGATTTCACACTTAAATAAGAAAATATGTCAGATTGGATAAAGAGAAAACAGAGTATTGCCATACCACAATATTGGTATAAAAGGGTCACAGAGAAACTATAGCTTTCATTTGCCTGTGTTGTTCACATGGGTGGAGCACTGGAGAGCTTGCTATAATAAATATCTTCCACAAACCATAAGATAACAGATACACTACTTTTTTATGAAGAGCAAAGAAGGAATGTGAAGAGAACAGTTGAATTGTACTCATAAAAGTAAAAGTGTTCAATAGGAATGACAATTCAGCAAATTGGAAGGGCACTGGAACAATACACAGAGGGTAAGGAGCAAGTCTGCAATGAGTTCAGAAAAAAAAGTTCTGACAGCTGTTGCTCATAATTCAAACTAATCTCAAGAAACTGTGAGTGCCTCTGGAATACATCAACCCAGTATTGTTCTCTTTTAACATACAAACAGCTTCCATCCGTATCATGTGACACTTCACCAGCAGATTAACTAGTGGGATAGCAGAATATGTATGGAATGTTTTGCTCAGTTCTGGTGTGACACTTGGACAAAAGGTTCTTTCTTTAAAGAATTATCTTCACCAATTAAGCTACCTTCATAAATCATGTATATCTTTATGTCAGAAACATGGATTATTGGGCCGCTGAGAATTTGCACTGGCTGAGTCAGGTTGAACAACAGTCAGTGAAGTGTGAACATTTGTTGTGAGACTGAATGATTGGTTCCTACGCTAATGAAGGAATCTTAATGAGTACAAGACAAGCACAATTTGTTACCAAAGCATTATAGACTCTCCCAGAAGAAGTGACATTTGAAATATATAGATGTATGTGGTACTAGCATGATGGGCATCCAGTATGCTACTCACTTATGGCTAGGAAAGTGCCTACTCAGTCCTTTCCTGGTCACTGGATACAAAGTGAAGAAATTATCAGTTGGCCTACTCATCAGCCTGATTAGATACCATAGGACTTTCTCTCTGGTGCAAACTCAAAGATGAAGTCTATGCATATGTTCCTGATGAGCCAAGAGGATTTAAAGTATTATACTGTCACAGCATATGCAATGAAATCAAAGGAATATCTTATAACATCCCCCCACAGTTTTGCACAAAACTATTATTCACATACGCTGAAGATAAAGTTATATTTAATTAATTTAGCACAATAGGTAAATAGCTCCTTTTCATGAAACTCATTGTTGTGCCCTTCTTTTCTTGTGAAATCTAAGGAAAACTACTAAATGATAACATCTCCTTTTCACAAATACTGCATTTTATTAATTAAAACACCCTTTTGTAAACCAGCGTTCATAAACACTCAACAGAAATCAAATACTGTGTGCAATTACACCTATATTCTACCACTAATCCCCAGTCTCGTTACCAAACAACCATCTCTAGCCTCTCGCACACCCGACTTCCACTCATGGACTCTAACATTCGACTCTCTCTCACTCACTCACACACTGTTACTGCATTACAGGCTTTGCTTTATTTTATGATCACTGCATTGTGCATGATGGATACTATGTAAGGATACTGTATCCTTACACTCTCCAGTCTCTCCATAAGTCCTTGCACCACCTACTGAATAAATTTACTGGAGTAGACAGTATGCATTTTGAATACTTGATGACCTATATAGTATTTTCTTGGAAGTGTTTATAGCTTCATTCTTTTGTGATTGTCTTTTTGTTGCTGTTATAATTTTGAAATGTAAGTGTGCATCTTGACACTCAACTCATGACAAGAATTTGTTATTTAACAATGTTTGTACATCAGTTCTCTGTTTTAAAAATCCATTCAGCTTCTGACATGCACCTATCTTCCAATGCTGTGACAGAAACAAGAGAATTACTGTAATTAATTGATGAGTAATCCTTTGATACTACTTCCTTTATACTCAATCTGGTGTGCCAATCCAGCCACACGTATCCAGATGAAATTAGTATCAGTTCTAAATTAAACTTTTCTTCACCATTCCTCTTTTTTAGGTGGACTCTTTTAACTGTGTCAAGCTGAATTGCCTCGTTAGCCAGACATGACAGTTTCCTACAACATGAATTTCTGCATAAGGCAGCAATTGTTTTCATGTTCAAAACAGATAAATCCTATTCAAAATATTGTAATTTCTACAAAACTAACTGTTTGGTATTACTCAAAGAAAGTTTTGTCATGTCCTCAGTTTACAAAACTATAACTATCCTAATTGATTGCTGCACAATTAAAGTCTCTTCCAAAGATTACCTTACTTGTACTAGCAACCTGAAGCTTTTCTACAGTTTCTACATTCTTCAGGGGACTGAGTCGAATAATCAATAGAAGCACTAATTATAAGTTTGTGTCCACTCTTGATGCTGAATCTTGCCCAGTCATCAATTTCTATCTCAGTGGATTTGAGTTTCTTGTCTACTGTAATGAATGTAATCCATTTACAATTAACCTATCTTTTCATTAACCACCCCCTTGTAAACTTACTGATGGCATTTACAGTGCATTTCACTTTACAGAAGAAAAACTTATTAAAAACGCATTTTATGGAAGAATTTATTTTCTTTTGGTTTGACACAATCTTTTTGATTACTTTAGATGCCTCTAGGAGGGGAGGAGGGTGAAAAAGAGTGTGGAGGTTAACTTTCCAGACCTCCTGTTGACCTCTTACAAAGCAAAGAATTTTTCTCTGCATATAGTGACACATTTGGGTAACACCCTTGTACCAGGAACTGACTGACAATATTAATAACTGGATATGAAATGATGATATATGCAGTTGTGGTTACAGTGATTCATATTCCATTCCATCCCACTGAATTTTTGTTCTTTAAGAACAATATTGTGTATCCCACATCTGTTTTACAGATTTTATTAAAAGTTTTGAAACAGTTTTTTTGTCACTGTTTCTGAAATTATCCTTTTGTAAATGGGCTCTCAAGTCTACATCAGATTTTATTGAACCATTTAATTTTGAACAGCAGTTACAGTAATATCATTTTTTAAATTAATTAGCAAAATAGCTTGACTTTTAACATGGGTTCCCAATTCTGATTTGACAGTAGACTACACTGCCACTGTCTTACTTCTATGTTTAGCAATGGGCATATTATCTTATATTTTTTGCTACCTATAACTTTTCTAAATACTATGTATAATGTTTGACACACTTAACAAAACCTTGATCCTTGATTATGGTTAATTTTTGGCTCCTTATGTAGTTTCCCTTATGGCACTGGAGATTCCTGTCCCAGTAGCAATGCACTTTAATTTAATCTGTACTTTGTTTTGCTAAATTTTAGCAAGAAATACATTCCGAGAAACAAAAGATGTACCACAAAGCAGTTATGCAAATTAGTCACAAATTGATATACATACAGATATTGACAGAAAATGCAAAACTGTAAATTTTGGCAGCTGATGGATGAATGTGTGACACTGCAGAACAAGTTCACCATCCTGCTTGCAAGAACAGGAAACAGGGGACATGACAATACCATTGCATGAAGTCTTTCTGAATTTCATTCTATGTACTCAGTCATGCCTCACAGACAGGTGCATGGGCAATATATGTAGATGTCAGCATTTGAGAGGGGATGTGTTGTTGGACTCAAAGAAGCCGTTTGCAGCAAACAGCAAATCACTCGACATTTGAATAGGAACAATGCCACTATTCAATGATGTTGGCAGGAATCCATGTACCATGGCTGAACACTGCATCAAGAAGGAAGCCGTCAAATTAGAGAGATAACAGAACAGGAGAACGGGACAATCATCGTAGATGCCCTCAGAGCCTTGGATTCATCATTATCATCAATCTGACATGCAACTGGTGCTTCAATGACCACAAAGACCATTTTTAGGCAACTCAAAGAGTGGGGCTGAGCTCAAGATGTCCCTTGCACCGAGACTACCACTGACCTCTGTACACCAACCAGCCCATTTGCAGTGGTGTTGGCCATATTCAGACTCGAATTTTAGTGACTGAAGCAGAATTGTCTTCAGTAATCAAGCCCCAATTCAAATTGAGCCCCAATGACCAATGAAGGCATGTCTGGAGATGCCCTGGATGGAGGGGGGAATTAATCTGACTGTTACCTGTCATACAGCCCAACAACCATGAGTGATGGTCTGGGATGCCATTTCATTTCATAGCAGGACCCCCTTTGGTTATCATCTGCAGCACTCTCATAGCACAGCAGTATGTCGATGATATTCCACATCCCTTTTGTTGCCTTTTGCCTTTCATGGCAAGCCATCCTGGGCTTACACTGCAGCAAGATAATGCCAACCTACACATGGAAAGAGACTCTATCACATGTCTTCGCACTTGCAAAACCATACCTTGGCAAGCAACATCACCAGATATCTACCCAACTGAGAATGTTTGGAGCATTATAGGCACAGCCCTCCAACCAGCTCGGAATTCTGACAATCTAATGTGCCAACTGGACAGACTTTGGCACAATATCTCTCAGGACATCCAAAAACTCCATCAATAAATGCAAGCCAAATAATTGCTTCCATAAGGGCCAGAGACAGACAACACATTATTGACATACTCAGTTTCTGAAGCTCTTTTGCTTGAGTAAATCACCGAATTTTTCTGAAATTGTAATCATTTGTTTGTCTGTATGTGTACATCACACTACCGATATCCATCCCACTTGGATAATTCTGTAGTAGTGTGTCTTTTTTTTCTTAGAGTATGTTTCATTATATACATCTAAGTAACGATTAAAGTGACATTTATGCAGATGCACACCAGAAATTTTATGGAACAATCATTGTGCTGCAAAAGTATGAGGATGCTCAAGAATAAAGGAACTTGACAAAGTTTTTGGGAGCTGTAGTACAGCAATCTAAATGCTATGTGCTTATTTTCTCAGTCCCTAGTTTTTTATTTTGGAAAATCAGTAGCCACAACAGAGATATCAGAAATAGCAAAATTAATAGTTATGGTTACAGAAAGATCAGGTGGAAGCTAAATTATTTAGGAGTAAAAGTAACATACCACCAAATGCCACATAAACAAGATTGGTAACTCTGCTAGCTTCTGGACAATTTTTTTTTTTCATGTTGGTACATGTGTGTGCCCATTCTCACTTCAGATGATTCAGATTCCCTAATTGTAAGCTGATAAGCCATAAATACATCTTTCCTGTTTTCTGTTACAACCAATTGCAAGGACGACAACAAAATAGCACATTGTTGTATATACAATTTTTGTTTAATATTATATATAAGAAGAAAGAATATATGTGGAAGAAATAATTTGTCTAATTGTTTAAATGCCCCACTCTTGTTGTTAAAACTGACTGAGAGAAAGAAAATGAAACCACACATTTTCATAGCACAGCTTTTTCTTTCTTGCAGCCAATTTTAACATCAAATCTGTATAGTGTTTAAAAAAATATATAGCCCATATCTCTTTGAATCTTTATTAGTGTATTGTGTACAAATCTGAAGTACATTGGTCAAGAAATTTTTAGATTTTTAATAACACTGTTTTCCTGTTTCATAATGTATATATACTGATACATTAAAATATATATATATAGCCTTTGTCTGTCCACATATTTATTGGAGTATTGTGTAAAAATGTGAAGTAAATAGATCATGAACAGAAACAAAACACAATTTAATTGAAAGATTTATTGGAATAGAAACAAAATGTGTCGAGCTATTTTGCAACATATTCACCCCCGAAATTCAGGCTCTTGTCCTGTGTGTGACCAACTTTTGTATCTGTGTGTCAAAGAATTTTGCTGCAAGGGATTGGAATCAATGTGTGACAACCATCTATGCCTCTCTGTCAGTCTCAAAATGCTGACTCTGGTTGAACAGTAATTTCCTGAGATTCCGAAACAGATGGACATCATTGGGAGTTAGGTTCGGGCTGTAGGGGATGAACACAGTAACTTACTTCTTAAGAATAAGAACTTTCTTGACTGACTGAATCCTCAAACAATCTGAGTTCCAAAAAGTAACAGTGACAGTTGAATGCCTTTGAAGTCAGTAGCAAAGAATTTTGCAATACTGGCACTTAGGGTACATTTTGCAAGTGTAGGAGAAGCAGAAAAATGAAATACCAAGTTCCCTCCACTTGGCATAGTCCTGTTTGGGCCAGTACAACTTCACAGTGATGGCAAAGAGTAGAAGCACTCATCATGGTAGGTGAGGTCTATCCAGGTGAGGTCTATCCAATGTGGCTGGCTGCACTGGAACTGCTGGCTACCATCACAGTGCAGGCGTAAATAGTTGTCTCGCAGAGTAACATTTCCAAATGATTAGTTAAAACTTAGTATCAGAGGAAGTAGGAAATAGTTTGGTCTGTGTGCACAGACTGGCCTGCATGCACTGACTGGTGCTGTGCACAAACCTTGGATCTGCTGCTTGCCTGGCTACTAATGTTGCCCTCTATCGATCTGCTAGCAAGCCAGCTGGTTTAAATTTCTGCCTCGGATGGACTGGAATATCATCACCATGATGTACACTGTGCGGATTGATGTTGGTTCCTGTTGCACTTGTTGCCACAGTACAACATTTGCAAGAGTTGTGTGTGGCTGAATGTTATTGTGCAGCAAGGTGGCACCAGAACTGAGCTTTCTGCACCACTTGTTCTGAATGACCTATCACTATTTCTGCATTATTTTGCATGAATGATCAGCATTCCCTGTCTTACCCATGATCAGGAATCTGAAAAGAGAACTCTCCATTTGTCCCAGAACAGTCAACACAGCACGTTCAGCATTGACACAGTCTGCTCGAATTTCATCTTGCAGTGTGACACCAACACATTGATTGCTGCTTGATTTTTGGACTACTGTGGGCAAGCCATGTCTCATCACCTGTGATTATCCAGTTCAGAAACTCATTCCTGTCATCATGGTACTGCTGCAGAAAAGTGAAAGCTGCCCCCATACACTCTGCTTATTGTTCTGGAGCCAGTTGCTCTTCTGAACAATAAGGGTTCCATGACAATTCTGTGCAAAAAGTATCATTACATCTGTGAGAACTGACTGCTGAGTGCCATGACTGTGATGTGACGATTCTCCACAATGTGTTCCAGCAAGAGCTCCACAAGTTTGCTTGTACAGAGGCATGGTCTCCTGCTGCGCTCTTTGTCATAAACATCTAGGTGACCAGTTACAAAGTTGCTGCACTTGTGACATGCCAAATGCTTGCTCATGACATTATGCGTATGGGCCTGGCACAGATGATGACGAATTTAAATCTGTGCATTCAAAAACTTTATCAGCACCCCACTTCACACATAATGGGAACTGAAATTTGAGCCTCCATTAACAACTGCTGGCTTGAAGCTACTACGAGACCTCAGAAAGTTCCATTAGCACATGCACCAAGGCACATCAGTACTTTATGATGTGCATGCAGTCGCTTCACGCAACATATAGTTTGCAAGCTGTGGGACGAGCGGAAAACTTACTTTATGGATATCTAGCTAATGCTTCTTTGTGTGTACCACACCAAATGTATTTTTTTTTTTTTTTAAATAAACACAAAACACTGGACTTTTTCAAAATTAATGCTGTGTCTTACCACAATTGGGGACTGATGACCTCAGATGTTAAGTCCCATAGTGATCAGAGCCATTTGAACCATTTTTCTTACCACAATTATGATTTCAAAAATCGTTTCAGAAAAGTGGTTCATTAAAAACCAATGACAACAAAAAGTATCAACTTTTATCATATTTCAGTAGGTACTTGGATGACAGACAACGCAAAGAAATGAAATTGCCAAATATTTTGTACAGTTAAAAATGATTGACCAGTGGCTTTGATATTATTTACGATTGTACTTAGCAATAAAACACACATACTTGTAACTTTGTTTAAGCCAGAATTATTTACGTTTGTGGCTTTCTAAAGTACTTACCATCAAGAATCTTAAATTTCTCATCTATTTGTATTAATTTATAAGCACTTCTTGCTCTCCAACCATCACTTTTTGCTAGGCGGTAATAAATGTCACGCTTGTCTTTTGACCTTTTCCCCATATCCTTAAAAAAAAAAAAAAAATTCAATTACAATAATCAATACACATAAATAAAAATAAAACTAACAAAAGACACTGTGGAAAAATACTTTACGCTTTAAGTGAAATTATTATGAAAACTTTACAATATCATTTTATATCTGTTTAGATATTCACAACCCACACTATACTGTATACAAGACACCACTGTTGGTTTGGCACTCAAAATCAGATGATACAGTGATAAGTTTCAAGTCAAGATGAAGATAATATAATTCATGATCTGTGTCAAGGGAACATCGAATGCTACCAACCAACAGCTGCTTCATCCTGTGCCTAAAATATCATTGGACACCAGTATTAAAAGTTCACATCTCCTTTAAGTAGCTATTAAGTCATCCTAATGAGACTCAGACCAACAATAAAGTCTTAAAAGTGCAAGCAATAAATCACAGATAGTATTTGAGACCACTGGACCATCTGGGGAAGTTGTCTTCAGCATTATTCTGCAGTTGAACATGCAGATGATTCTACTTACACTGCTCTGTGGATCTGAGATGTAGTGTATGGTAGAGAGCATTATACAGGTTTTCCAGTCAACAGCAGCAAACAAACTGCAGTAATTGCAAAGAATAGTCCTTTATACTTTAGCCAGTGCTGACTGATAACAAGCCAAACATGAAAATTAGGCTTCCTCTAGGTGGATTATCCACTGATGCCATCATAAAAGAGAAGTCAGAAAATCGCCAAATAAAGCTTACACTTTACCACATAAACTAAATCATAGTGCTTCAGACAAAAACTCATTGTACAGTTTAAGTTACAACAAGGTACAGACAATTTTTCATATGTGAAATATGTGTACACTGACAAACTGCAGTGATTAATTCCCGACTGGAAATGGGGGAAAAAAGGTACTGTGAACATGTGTCTGGAAATGGATGGTGTAACGACAACAAACTGTAGCAGAACACGGTACAGAGCTGCATTGTAAACATGTCACAACAAATGTTCGAAGTGGCCACTACGGGATGCAATGCACATAGTTGTGATTTATGATACACATAATCATACTTTGGCTTACACCTTGTTGGCAGGCCACTTGCCTAGAGCTAGTACTAGGATTCGTCTCAGTATCCTGTAGAACCCAATCCTCAAAATCTGGTGCATGCACAGACTGCCACCTCCCTGCAAGATAATCTGTCTGAAAGGACCCATGACAACACAAATGCCCAAAAAGGGCCTGAAATGTTGTGTGATGTGGTTGGTGTCTGAGAGGGTACTTGTTTTGGTACACCTGTGCTGCCTCTCCACTGTTTCCATCTGCTTGGCCGTACACAAACACAATCTCAGCTTGTTTCTGACATGAATACCAGACCATTCTACTGCTGACAGTATGCTGTGTCAATCACACAGTCTGCACCACACAAAAAACATGCACCACATGGTCAGAGGAACTTTCATTTGTCACCACCATCTACCGTGGCAATGATGCATTTCCGGGCACATGTTCATACAACCTTTTTTTCCTCCATCTTCAGTCAGGAAATCGTCCCTGCAGTTTTTGGGTTTTATTAATGTTCACTCTGTATTTTCGCTGCATCTTTCACACACTCATACCACCATCACCAGGTAGACATTAATACGCATGATGTATTGTATGAACAAATTATAGGAAACTCGTGGCATTGTCTTTCAGTCATTATACATTACCCAAAAATTGTACATTCAATACAGCCCATGCCACATCAACATAAATCCACTTGTGGAGGGAGGTATAAGCCCCTGAAATGTATAGTAGAATGTATAATATAATAAATGTGATTGGCTACGACAATTCATATTTTCAACTGAGCTGCGATATGACAGATATCATTAACAAGTCCTTTTCAAAATTCATGTTAGCTAAGCCGCGCATACTCGAATAAAAGACACTACCTCTTGGGGCCTCCTTACCCTTAACTAGTCTTTGGTCAGTTACTAAATGAGGGAAAGATGTCTTGGATCTCTGTAGCTTTATTGTGTAGAGTGCAATCCATCAATGCTGTAGGACCCCGTAGTGCAATAATCAAAGTCATCATACAGACTCTCAAGCAACTATAAGTCTAGGAAACCACATAGACGACACTGGAGAATTCTGATTATATGACAGACCATATTTATTTTATCTTTTTAACCACTATCAAGCTATCTCTCTCTCTCTCTCTCTCTCTCTCTCTCTCTCTCACACACACACACACACACACACACACACACACACACATGTTGAAAAATCAATTTGTAACCAAATCAGCAGAGCACCTTGCATCCAGATCGCAGAGGGGATGTTCAGATAATGACACCAACATGTTACCCTCAATATAAACTACAGCAAAGTAAGTTAATACATCAACAAATTAATAAAAAACTAAAATGTAAACTAGCTCAATTAGAACCAATCAAATCATATATTAAAAAGAACAAGTCAAGATCAGAAAATTAATTAAAACCTAGTGAATATAAAGAGTTGAGTCACACACAGACAGAATAAAGATATATGAGGTCCAATCCAAAAATTCCGGAACTATGTCCACAAATTTTTTTTCATTTACATTTTACTTACTGTGCATGGTCTCCTTTGAAATACTCTCCTCCACAATTGCTCTCAGTGTCATTATCCCTTCCAGAAGCAGTCTTGGTACCCCTCTCGCTTTGATCATGCAAACTATCGTCTGCGAATTTTCTGTTATCTTGTCTACTGTTGCACATTTTCAACCCAATGGGGTTTTCAACTTTGGAAATTAAAAAAGTCCACAAGCCGTATGATTCTTTTAAGGAACAGCGTTGGTAGATGTCAAAGGGTGTTCTGAACAAGGATCATCTTTAACTTCCATCTGGCCATTTTTAAACTGTGTGAACCTTTTGTAAAATCCGTTATAGCTTAAGCATTCATCACTGTAGGCTTCCTGCATCATTTGGTAAAGGTTTTCTTGAGTTCCACGCAAACTTTAATACACCTGCGTTGTTCCTCTAATTCTGCCATTTTGAAATTCGCAAACTGTGTGACACAACACTGTACTTAATACAGCATTTAACAATAACTAAGAGACATACAACAATGAAGCTTCTGGCATCTACAAATTAAACACAAGTGTGTGCAGGGATGTCAACTGCATTTGCTCCAACACATCATTGGCGCAAAATTACAAATATTCCAGAATTTTTTAAATAGAACTCGTCTGTTAGTGTGTGTTCAGAAAGGTTGATTCTACTGACACAGTCACCTTATCTGTGTACTGTGAGTGATAATTTTAGGTATTCTAGGTGTCTAGGCTCCAAGCAAATTGTGAGATATTGTTGAGAATGTGCAAGTATCTACAACCAAGTTCAAATTCTGGTGGTAACTGTACTCAATCCTTTATATTTCAAATTTGCTTTCCCGACACCAGCAGTGGTATACCTGTTGATCAGATTTTAAAAACTGGTTGTCAGATGACAAGCCTTGGATATATTCAAAACTCTGTCACTGTTTGTCTGATTGCTCAACTTTTTAATTTTGATACACTCCTTAATTTTGTTTTTACAGAAATTTGGAGCTGACACCATGATACTGATTTCTTTTACCTTGTTGCATAATTACACAACAGGCAGAGATTGATGACATCTCATTTGTTTGGCTCCAGACATTATACAATCACATGTTAGTCAGTATGCTCTAAACTCCTTGGTATGTCCAAACTTACAGAACTGTTGAAACCTCCTGGTAGATTAAAACTGTGTGCCTGAGCGAGACTCGAACTCAGGACCTTTGCCCTTCACAGGCAAGTGCTCTACCGACTGAACTACCCAAGCATGACTCATGACCCATCCTCAGCACTTTACTTCCATCAATACCTCACCTTCTACCTTCCAGACTTCACAGAAACTCCCCTGTACACAGTTTTAAGCTGCCTGGAAGTTTCATATCAGTGTACACTCCACTGCAGAGTGAAAATTTCATTATGGAAATTTTCCGAGGCTGTGGCTAAGCCATATCTCCACAATATCTTTTCTTCTAGGAGTTATACACTTGTAAGTTTCGCACGAGAGCTTCTGTGAAGTTTGGAATATAGGAGACAAGGTGCTGGCAGAAGTAAAGCTGTGAGGGCGGGTTGCAAATCATGCTTGTTTAGCTCAGTCAATAGTGTACTTGGCTGCAGAAGACAAAGGTCCTGAGTTTGAGTCTCGGTCTGGCAAACAGTTTCAATCTGCCAGGAAGGTTCATACCAGTGCATACTCCGCAGCAGAGTAATTCTGTCTACAGCACTGTACAATGTAATATGATTTTATAAAGGACAGGGAGACTACAAATAAAGGAAGTAGATGCATAGTTGGGGCATTGAGTGGTCAACAGGCATATAAACAGGGATTGGAAATGTTGCTGAGCTTCTAAACATTGCCTTCATCAGAGTTAACTTATACAAAATGTCTCCAAATGGGCAGACATACATATGCATGTCTAGATGCAATGTCTGTAATGTTCATTGTGTAGCAGTTCTCTCATTTATCTGCCCTTACTATATTTGGAATTGTGCAAATGGTATTCTTCCAAAAGTCTGAAGGTATGTTTACACACTGACTTCAATAATCATTTGGTTGCCACTTCCCCTACTGATTTAAAAAATTCCACTGGAATTTTATATGTTCCTTCTGCATTGTTTGATCACCAGTTTTCAAAAGCTTTATTAAGCTCTGACTCTATGTCCTCCATGCTAACAACCATTTCATCTTCCATCACATTATCAGGCAGTGCCACTCCTTCGTAGAGGCTCCCATTGTACTCATTCCACTTATCTCCTTTTTCTCTGTGTTGAACATTAGAATTTCTTTTACATTTTTCAAGTTAATGTCCATCATTTTAAAATCACCTAAAATTATTTTTACTTTTTATATGCTAAATCAGTCCACCTGATGACCATTTCCTTTTTGATTTCTTCATATTTTTCCTACAGTCGTTTCACTTAGCTTCCCTGCACTTCCTATAGATTTTAATCATAAACAATGTATACTGCTGAATTTTTTTCTCTTTTCCTGAACATTTTAAAATTCCTTTCTTGTGTGTGATCAATTAAAGTACTCCTTCTGTTAACCAGAATTTATTTTCCTCCTCAGCTGAACTATCTACTAAGGTACTCATTACTGAAGTATATGTCGCCTGTCAGGCCTGGTAATCTAGTAGTAAAGCTAGTAAAGCACATGTCTGGTAACCCAGAGGTAGCAGGGTCAAATCCCAGTTGGACCATGCAATATTTCAGTCCACCTTCAACACAGCTTTCAGCTCTCAATAATGAGAAGATTTGCTATGAATAATATACCATTCAGATTTCACATTGAACTGCAAGTTCCTCTTCTCTGGCAGGATTATTGGGGTAGGTTAGAAATATGTGTCACTGAAATGGTGTCCAGTTGAAAGACTTGCAACTTGCTGTTGATACAGGGAATTATTACTATTATCCATTACCTCAGGATGAATATCATTTCTCAGTATTTCTGTGTCCTACTTCCTTGTATCGTAAAGCTTCTTGAAGATTATCTTAAGTTTCAGCCAACTCTTTTCACCAAAATTAACTTCTAATCTGAGTGCATCTGCTTCTAGGTATGCCTTACAATCTAATATTTGATTTTGGAATATCTGTGTCGCCATGATGTAATCCAGTGTCAAAGTACCTCTCCTACTCTTGTGATTTTTGAACAGTGTATTTTTTATTACCAACTAATACTTATTGCAGAACTCAAGGAATCTTTCTCCTCTTTTGTTCCTGTTGCTAAGTGCATGTTCTCTTATAAGTCTGTCTCCCTCCTATTATAGTGTTCCAATCCCCCTTGATTATCAGATTTTAATTTCCCTTTAAATGCTGAATTACATATTTGTCTCCCTATAAACAGTTTGTCTCATCGTCTTGTGTTTCTGACATTGACATGTATACCTAAACTATAATTATTGGCATTGGTTTGATTTTGATTCTGATCAGAACAACCCTATCACATCTGTTTCCACTAAGTAACTTTTTGTCCTTCCTTCCTGTTCATATCAAATCCTAGTCCCATTAAATCATTTTCTGCATTTGTTGATATTATCCTGTATTTGTCCAACCATACATTTTTATTCTTTTCTGTCATATCTCACTGACCTTTGCTACATCTAGTTTCTGCCTAAGCATTTCCATTTTTATATTTTCTAGTCTCAGACTACTCCTTGCCTTGACTCGAAGACTGCAACCTTTTTGTTGTTTCTTTATTTTTCCTAGTATTTTCTCATAGTCACCTCCATCTTGGCACTGCCCTCTCAAGAGATCTGAATGGAGAACTAATCTGAATCTTTTGCCAGTAGAGGGATTATTATGATACTTTTTCAGTTACAGATCACATTCCCTGCTGATACACAATACAAATTTCCATAGATTTTTGGATCCCCATGCTGATTCTCCTGGCTGTGGGGTACTTTCGCACCTGGAGGGCAACTGGGTACTCTGAAACTGTGTCTGCTCGTTCTCCCTCTACTGACAATGTTATTGGCAGAATGAGAACTGTAAGGTGTGCACTAGCCAGGTAGCTGACTGTGTGGAATGCACACAAAGGATTTTTAGATTAGGCGACTCTCCATCCAATCCAGATAACCATGCAGTAAACCCAAAACTATCAGTGTAAGATCAAAAGAAATGCCTTCCTCAGGTGACAGTATTAAAATCCTAGTGGTTAACTGCTGAAGCATTCACAACAATGAGCCAGAGTTCAAAGTGTTGCTGTGAAGCTCACTAAGTACTAGGTGCAGAAAGCCGGTTGAAATATGAACTAATACCAGTGAGATGTTTTCAAACAGAAACTGAAGCTGCATGTGAGTTTTTTTGGGCAAGACTTAGTATCAGGGGTGGTCATAAAATTGTAATAGGATCCTGCTATCACAAAACAGACTCTTCTCCTGATGTAACTAAAAAGTTTACAGAAAACCTCAGTTTGCTTGTACTTAAGTTTCCCAATCATACTGTAATCATCAGTGGTGACTTTAATCATCCTACAATCAATTGGGAAAATTACAGTTTTGTTAGTGGTGGGCACGATAACGCATACTGTAAAATATTACTACATGCCTTCTCTGAAAACTACCAAGAGCAGATTATTTAGAACCCCATTTATGATGGAAATATACTGGATCCAATGGCAACAAATAGACCTAACCTCTTTAGGATGTCCACATTGAAATTGGCATCAATGATTATGATGCGATTGTGGCAACAATGATTACCAATGTACAAAGGACAACTAAAACAAGCAGAAAGATATATATGTCCAGTTAAGCAGATAAAAAATCAGTAGTGTCTTATATCAGTAAGGAACTTGAAACTTTCGACACAGGGCAGGTGCATGTAGAGGATAACTGACTATGCAATGGACAAATATGTATCCAGTAGAACAGTTTATAACGGGAGGAACCCTCAATGGTATAGTCCCTGTAAAGAAACTTCTAAAGAAACAAGAGGCTATTACATAACAGGTGTAAAACAAAGCACAGGACTATAGACAGGGAGATGCTGAATGAAACTTATTTGGCTGTCAAGAGGGAAATGCATGAAGCCTTCAATAGCTAGCACAACAGAATATTGGCAACAGAATATTGGCAAATGATATTTCAGAAAATCCAAAGACAACCTGGTCATATGTAAAGGCTGTAAGTGGCACCAAAGTTAGTGTCCAGTCTCTAGCAAATGAGACAGGAACAGAAATTGAGGGTAGCAATGCAAAAGCTGAAATGCTTAACTTTGTTCTTCAATGTTCCTTTATAAAGGAAAATCCAGGAGAATTGCTACAATTTGATGCTCATACCACTGAAAAGAAGAGTGAAATCAGTATTAGTGTCCGTGGTATTGAGAGACAGCTGGAATCATTAAAATTGAACAAAGCTCCTGGGCCCCATGGAATTCCTATCAGATTCTATATTGAAGTTGCAGCTAGTTAGCCCCTCTTCTGACTATAATCTATCGTAGAGCACCTGAACAAAAAACCGTGTCCGTCAGTTGGAAAAAACCACACCCGTCTACAAGAAGGAAAGTAGCAGTGATCCACAAAACTACTGTCCAATGTCACTTACATTGATTTGTTATAGAATCTTCTAGAACATATTCTGAATTCAAACATATTAAAGTATCTTGAATAGAATGCCAACCAGCATGGATTCTGAAAACATTGATCATGTGAATCCCAACTTGCACTTCTCTCACATGACATAGTGAAAGATTTGCATCAAGGGAGTCAGACAGATACAGTATTTCTTGATTTCTGAAAAGCATTTGACTCAGTACTGCACCTGGGCTTCTTGTCAAAAGTTTGATTGTACAGTGTATCAAGTGAAATTTGTGACTGGATTGAGGACTTTTTGGTAGGGAAGACAAAGCATGTTATCTTCGATGCAGACGTAACTCTGAATGTGTCTCTGGGAAGTGTGTTGGGAACTTCGTTGTTCATGTTGTATATAAATGACCTTGCAAACAATATTAATTAGTAACCTCAGACTTTTTGCAGATGATGCAGTGAACTATAATGAAGTACAGTCTGAAAGAAGCTGCAGAAATATTCACTCACCAAGCGGCGGTAGGACACACATAAAAGACTGTTGAGATTGGTGAGCTTTTGGAGCCAGTGGCTCCTTCTTCAGGCAGAAGGGTTGAAGGGGAAGGAAGAAGGGTGAAGTAAAAGGTCTGCGGAGATGTAGGAAAAGGGGTAGATTTTGGGAAAGTCACCCAGAGATGCCGGTCGGGTGAGACTTACCGTACGGAATGAGAAAGAAAGACTCTTTTTTTATACTTCTCATCCCATACATAAGTATCCCCTGACCTGTGGTTCTGGGTGATTTTCCCACAATCTACCTCTTTTCCTAGACCTCTCCAGTCCCTTTCCTTCACTCTTCTACCTTTCCCTTCAACCCTTCTGCCTGACGAGGGAGCCACTGGCTCCGAAAGCTTGCCAGTCACAGCAGTCTTTTTATATGTGCGTTCTTCCACCATTTCGTGAGTAGATATTTTATCTATCCAATTACATAATTTCATCAGTAATTGACTGTTTTTGTAGTGTAACTATTCAGTCAGATCCTGATTACATTTCAAAGAGGTGCAAAGATTGGCAACTTGCTTTAAATGTTCAGAAATATAAAATTGTGCACTTCACAAAACTAAAAAATGTAGTATCCTATGACTATAATATCAACTGCAGGCGGTGCTCACATAGTTACCAATGATACATACTGCTTTGGATCAGAAGGGATTCTCTGTGGTTCCGAACAACTAACACAAGTGGTAAAGGCTGCCGGACTTGCTTGCGAGATGAAAGCAGAGCTCAATATTTGCAGCCTAGTCAACGGAACTGATAGTGGACCTCTGGTACAGAGCTGAGTGGAGGGTATGCATCAGAGGCTCAGATGTTTCTGTGACCATCTAAGCTAAAGATTCCTCAATTTTTTGTGGTTGGGTTTCAGGCTCTGCTGAATAGGTCAGGAGTCCACCAAAAGCAAGAGACCACAACATGGATAGCTGGGACTGTGTGGAATGGGCAAGGTGGCTTTTTAGGTTAAAGTCTTGAGGAAACTCAAAAAGCACTTCAGTCTCAAATTGAGACCTCAGACACCTGAACACTGGGGCTGGAACCAATGGAAAACATCTCCTCAGCTGAACAGGGAGACAGACCTGTTCAAGGAGTGGGAATGGTTAGTAAGAAGTTGGACCAGATTAAGACCAAAGACTTGTCTGGGGCTCAGAGGAGGAAACTTCTTAGAGAACAAAAGCTAAAGGAGAGAAAAGAGTGGCTTCCTAAACAAAAGTGGAGGGAACTAAAAGTGGTTGAGCCCAAGACCTCCAACAAAAGACTGTCTCAGGGCAAAGGGGGTGTACAAACCCCTTCTACGTTGAGGGCAGGCAGTAAGAGAACAAGGGAGGAATCTAAGAATCCCACTACTCAGGATAACCGTATCCAGAAAAAGCCAAAGCAAGAAATAGGGAAACAGTCCAAAGAGATGTGTGGTGCCTGCTCATCTAGTTATGATTCAACTTGCTCATGTCAGTGCGCGGCAGCACCACCTTGTGAACAAACCTATTATAATCCCAGAGAGGAGGATTATGGTTCATTTGTATGCTCACTTGACTGCACTCTCAGGACACTTCTTACTTGTCTGGACTTGGCCTAGCTATGTACATGGACTTTGTATGGAACTAATGATCGGTGTTCTTATTAAAACAATTTGGTTATTCTCCACACAGTTATTTGTTGGCATTACTGCATTAAATGCAAATATGTTGATGACATTCTCTTTGTCAGTATCTTCAGTTCCATGTCAAATGACCTATAAACTTCATGTATGCTATGCAGTCTACATATTTATCATATATGTTTAAAGCAACAGAGTTACTTTTCCTCCTTTAACAGAAATTCTTGATTTTTGTTTTCATTTTGTTCAGTGTTAATTTACAACATACTGCCCAACTGTACATCTCTGTTAGGCCTTTTTTATTTTCACAACTATGAGTTTTGGTGTTTTACTAGTGACTATAATGTTTTATCAGCAAAGAGAATTTTTCCCAGATGTCTTATTTTGTCTGGAAAATTATTGATACCTTGTAGTAGCCACCAGAAAGATCACGGGAGGCGCACATTGGCACGGCGCGTCACGGACGGTAGTTGCCGCAAGTAGAGTCCCGTCCACCAGAGGGCACGTGAGAATTCGGACGCGACCTCTGCCGGCATTACAACAACAACAACAACAACAACTCCGGCAGCACAGGCCGTGCCCCAGTCAGTTAACATCGGGCATGCCTAGGACACAGTCCCGGTCTACGCTAAGTGAAGTGCGACGTAAACGTGAACAGTGTTACTACACAATTGGCGACGAGGATGAAATGTTCTTTCGCGTGTTGCGTCGTTTTTCCGGTTTTGCAGCTTCTCCACGGCATGGAGGATTTGGTGCGAGTTTTGGTTGCGCAGCAGATGGAACTCATGGCCACCATGAAACAAGTGCTTCCGGCATTGCTCTCCACGCCGTCTGCTCCGGCGCCGTTCCCTCCTCCCTTTCCCCCGTATGACGAGACGGCGGAGGATTGGGACGCATATGAACATCGCCTTTGGCAGCATTTCCAGGCGTTTCATGTTGCCGATGCGGAGGTATGTCGTGCTCTCCTCTTGTCTTGGATATCTCCCTCGCTGTATCAAGTTTTGCGGCAGCTCGAGCCGTTGCAGGAACCCTCGTCCTTGTCTTTTGGCGCATTGTGTTCATTGCTGTCTTCATATTATCACCGCCGCATGCATGTTGTGGCGGCTAGGGTCGAGTTCTATCAATGCAAGAAACAGCCCCATCAGTCTTACCGGGCGTGGGCCACTACCCTGCACGGTCTTAGTCGCAAGCGTCATTTTGTCACGGAACAGTCGCGAGAGTCGTACGCCCACCTTATGGTACGCGACGTCATTGTTCGTTTGGCCCCTGATAGGGAGGTCCGGCAACGGGCCCTGCAGTTAGAAAACCCTTCCCTCGAGGAAGTCCTGTCCATTGCTCAATCGTATGAAGTCTCTCACGCAGCGGGTCAATAGCTGGAAGCGTGGTGAGACGTCGCGGAGGTTCAGGGCGGCGCGGCCGCGTCCACTGTGTCAGGGGTGGACGACGTGCAAGCGGTACAATCCGGCCGTTACGGCCGCTCCCGCACAGCGCGTAAACATAATTCCGGCCGCTGGCCCCTGTTGCCATCCTGTGCGTCGTGCTATATACATCATGATCGGTCAGAGTGCCCCCAGCGTTGGGCCGTTTGTCGCAAATGTAATAGAAAAGGTCACATTGCTAAAGTTTGCCGCTCAGCCTCAAAAGAATCGAAGGAAGCAGGTACAGAGGACATGGACGTTGACATTCAGGAAGTTTCATCGGGCCAGGCTCCCGACGCATCGGCACGCAAACTCTTTATCGAGGTGTCGGTTCGGTCGCGCCGGTTACAACTGCAAGTCGATACAGGTGCGGCAGTTTCGTTGTTGAATGCACAAACTTATTCCGACCTTGGATCACCCCCGTTGGCGCCAGTTTACCGGCGTCTATGCAGTTATGGTAAACAGTTCATTCCCCTACTGGGTCAATTCACTACTGAAGTGACTTACAAATCAGTCACTCGGCCTATTACTTTTATTGTTGTCAGTGATGCGAGCTCAGCTAACCTTTTTTGGCCTGGATGCCTTTCAAGCTTTCGGTTTTTCTATCGCTGCCTCCATACAGTTGGTCTCCAAAGACGTTCCCTATCAATCATTGGAATCTTTGATCTCCGACTTTCCAGATATTTTTGAGGAGGGCCTGGGGCGTGTTTCAGATTTTGAAGCTCACTTAACGTTGAAGGCATCGGCTCGCCCGCGTTTTCTCCGCGCGAGGCAGATCCCCTTGGCTCTCCGCCCTCAGCTAAAGGAAGAGCTAGACCGGCTGACAGCCCTAGGGTCGTTCTTCCCATTTCTTCCAGCGAGTGGGCTTTGCCCCTCGTTATTGTAAGGAAGCCCTCGGGAAAATTACGTCTTTGTGGCGATTTCAAGGCCACCATTAATTCCCAATTGGTGGTGGACACCTATCCTCTGCCTTGTGCTGATGAATTGTTCACCTCCATGGCGGAAGGCCAATATTTTTCGAAAATCGATCTGTCAGAGGCTTACCATCAGATACCACTTGATGAGGACTCCAAACGGTTGGCGGTCGTCAACACCCAGGTGGCCTTTACCAATACCAGCGGTTGGCCTTTGGAATATCCAGTGCCCCAGCGATATTCCAGAGTTATCTTGAGCATGTCACGTCGACAATTCCTCATTGTATTAATTACCTGGATGACATAATTGTCACAGGCCGCAGCACGAAGGAACACTTGCACAACCTTCGCACCCTCTTTCTCAAATTCAGGTCTGTGGGCTTGCGTTGCAACCTGCATAAGTCAACCTTCTTTCAACCATCCATTGAGTATGTGGGCTACACCATCTCTCGGCACGGTATCCAGCCACTAGGGAGTTTGGTCCAAGGTATCGTCAACCTTCCTCGGCCCGCTTAGCTGAAAGAGTTACAAGCTTTTTTAGGCAAGATAGCCTATTACCACCGGTTCATTCACAGGGCTTCCACTATAGCCCACCCCCTGTACTACCTTCTGCACAAGGGTGTTCCTTTTGATTGGTCGCCTGCATGCTAGCGAGCGTTCACCTTTCAACCATCCATTGAGTATGTGGGCTACACCATCTCTCGGCACGGTATCCAGCCACTAGGAAGTTTGGTCCAAGGTATCGTCAACCTTCCTCGGCCCGCTTCGCTGAAAGAGTTACAAGCTTTTTTAGGCAAGATAGCCTCTTACCACCGGTTCATTCACAGGGCTTCCACTATAGCCCACCCCCTGTACTACCTTCTGCACAAGGGTGTTCCTTTTGATTGGTCGCCTGCATGCGAGCGAGCGTTCACCTCGTTGAAGGGCCTCCCCACGTCAGCCCCTTGTTTGCCTACTTTTGATCCCCATAAGCCGTTGGTCCTGGCTACTGATGCTTCGCAGTATGGGGTGGGGGCGGTCCTGGCCCATCGCAATGCAGATGGTTCCGAGCAACCACTGGCGTTTGCGTCTAAAATGCTTAGTCCCGCGCAGGCCCATTACTCCCAGGTGGAAAAAGAGGCTTTGGCCATTGTCTACGCTGTTACCAAGTTTCACCCTTTCTTGTATGGCACGAAGTTTCAGTTAATCACTGACCATAAGCTGTTAATATTGTTATTTGGCCCCGCCTCTCAGATTCCGGATAGGGCGGTCCACAGACTACAGCGCTGGGCCTTGTTCCTCTCTAAGTACCATTATTACATTCATTTTCGCCCTACAGGACAGCATGCCAACGCTGACGCTCTTTCCCGTCTTCCGGTGGGCCCGGATCCTATGTTCGATCGAGAGGAGATTTTGTGTTTTCATTTGGATGTGGCGTCCCGCCAAGCGGTTGATGGCTTCCTGATCACTAGTTCTCGAGTCACCAGGGAAACGGCAGCTGACCCGGTTCTCCGGCAATTAGTTCGCCTCATTCAGCAGGGGTGGTCATCCCGCCCTCCGGGCTGGGCCTAGGACCCTCTTCGTAATTATTTTCTTCTATGGGACTGCCTCTCGGTCTTGGACGGCGTTCTCCTTCTGGCTACCGATGATACAGCTCCTCGCGTGGTTGTTCCTGCAAGTTTACGACGAGAGGTCCTCACGTTATTACATGCGGGGCACTGGGGTGTTTCCCGTACTAAAACCTTGGCTCGCAGACATGTGTACTGGCCCGGTATTGACAGAGAAATTGAGCACTTGGTGGCCGCCTGTTCCCAGTGTGCGAGCCAACAAGCATCTCCCAGTGCAGCGTTCTCTTCATGGCCGCCGGCAATCCAAGCATGGGAACGTGTTCACATCGATTTTGCGGGCCCGTTTCTCAATGGTTTTTGGCTCATTGTCATTGATGCTTATTCCCGATTCCCATATGTGGTTCGCTGCTCCTCAACCACTTCAGAAGTTGCAATCCAGGCACTAGCAAAAATTTTTTCTGTGGAAGGTCTGCCAATCACCCTGGTCTCGGACAATGGACCGCAGTTTATTTCGCAGACCTTCCAGGATTTTTGTAGGCGCTTCGGTATTCGGCACGTTTGCTCTCCCCCCTTCCATCCACAATCGAATGGGGAAGCCGAGCGCATGGTGCGCACATTTAAGACGCAGATGAAAAAGTATGTGCACGAATTTCCTGCGGAGGAAGCATTGACGTTTTTCTTGACGGCATACCGGACCACAACAATGGGAGAACGCAGCCCCGCAGAGCTCCTCCATGGGCGTCAACCTAGGACTCTGCTGCACCTCCTCCGGCCTGGTCCTCGCCAGTCTTCACAAAACGGAGTACCTGGCTTTCCACTGGGTATGTCGGTCTGGGCCCATGGGTTTGGTAGCAATCCACGTTGGATACCAGCGGTGGTCCTGCGTCGCAATGGCCGCCGGCTCTATACCTTGCAGGCGGGGGACCGGGTGGTACGTCGTCACCAAAATCAGCTACGTCCACGTTCGGGCACCTACCCTCCACCCTCTCGGACACCGGCTTCCCCATTGCCGGCACCTGTGTTGGTTTCACAGGGGACGTTGCCTCCTCTCCCCGCTGTGCCTCTGCCGCACTGCAATGGTTCTCAGCCTTGGCAGCCTCCAGTAGCTCCAGCACCGGCATCGCCATCGTTCGAGATGCCCCAGTGAGAGCCGGCCCCCCTAGCAGGCCCGGTTTCTCAGGAGGTTGGTTCACCTGTGGTCGTCCCTTCCCCTTCGTCCCCGCCACTGGGCCTTGCCCCTCCCGGGGTGGAACAGGATCCGGAGTTCGACAGCTTGTCGCCCGTTCTGTCCCGGGCACCAGTTGTGGGACGACGGGGGCCTCTTCGTGTAGGTCACTTCCAGCCGTATTCGAAGGTTCCGGCTCGAGGGTTGGCAGATCCCCTCGACTCCGGCCATCCAATCGATGTGGAGATCATCGCTCCTGCCCGATGCTCCACCTTCCGACGCAATGGATCACAGTGGCTTCACCCCCCGAAGAAGGAGGAGTGTAGTAGCCACCAGAAAGATCGCGGGAGGCGCACATTGGCACGGCGCGTCACGGACGGTAGTTGCCGCAAGTAGAGTCTCATCCACCAGAGGGCACGAGAGAATTCGGACGCGACCTCTGCCGGCATGACAACAACAGCAACAACAACAATTCCGGCAGCACGGGCCGTGCCCGAGTCAGTTAACATCGGGCATGCCTAGGACACAGTCCCGGTCTACGCTAAGTGAAGTGCGACGTAAACGCGAACAGTGTTACTACATACCTATTAAGGACAAAATTGGTCCTGATATACTTACCTGAAGGAAAACCTATGTTACCAATGGTTTCTGTAAATATTTAATATCAACTGAATGTGGCCTCTCCTCATCTCTCATCTGTTGTATCATTTTCCTAGTATGACTGGAACCACTCGTTAGCTTTTCTTGTACAGAAGGTGTTCAAAAAGTTTTGCACAGTCGTCTATAATTTTTTTATTTCTTGCAGGAAGGGAATGAAATTTTTTGTGAACATACTTGGAAAATTTAGCTTTAAGTTGGTATATAAAAGTATTTTCTTTTATTTACAGGTGAGCCATAGTGGACCATGAAGTAGATTTCAGGTTGCAACAATAGTCGGTGATTGAGTTCCTCTTCAAGACCGGCGATGACTCTGCCACATCGATTCACAGGAAGTTGCTCCCTGTTTATGGGGAGGACACAGTGGATCACAGCAGTATCCAGTGGTGGTTGCAGAGGTTTAAAGAAGGTGATTTCTCTCTAATGGACAATCCACAATGGGGTAGACCATCAACGGCAGTGAGTGATGTGAATAAGGAGACTAATGATCAAATTATCCAAAATGACAAATGTGTGATGACACAACAGATTGCTGAAATGACTCATTTGTCAGTGGGTAGTGTGGTAACACTGGTACAAATCTGTGCACTTTGAGTGGCTAGATTACTGACAAGATAAATGAAAACAATGAGGAAGAATGTGTGCGAGCGTCTGAGAAATAGCTCTCAGAGCAAACATGCTGTGCTAAGTTTTTTTTTTACCAGGTGATCAATTTGCTCTCTTCATCTTAGCTGGCTATCTAGCTGGATGCCTAGGAATTTTGTATGTCTGGTTTCATAAATCTTTTGGTTGTTGATCTCCATTTCTGGAGCTTAGAGTTTTTTATTTACTTTCTGAAACTGTATAATGTTAGTTTTTGAAAATTTTAGGGTTAGGCTACTTGCTGTGAACCACTTGTGTATTTGGTTAGTGACTGTCAGCACTGTATCCTGCACTGCAGAGTTGGGGACCCTTGATCAGAATATTCGTGTCATCCACAAATATGACTATTTTTGCTCTGTCATTAATTGTAAATGGTAGATCATTAATATAGATCAGAAAAATCAGTGGCCCAAGGATCAAGCCCTGGGGGATTCCGTATTATATGTTTCACCAGTCTGAGTTTACTGTTACACCTGCCTCCATTGTGATAACTCTTTGCTTCTTGTTGTGTAGAAAAGATTGTAGCCACTTTAAAGGTTTGTCTTTGACACCTTAGTGTGGAAGCTTTTTTAGCAATGTATTATGATCTACACAGTCGAAAGCTTTAGCAAGGTAACAAAAAATTGGACACCTTCTGAGATTTGATTCACCTAGAGTTTCACCCGTTAGGCTCAATATAACTCTCTTTGTGGATAATCCCTTATGAAAGGCAAACTGTGCAAATGTCAGTAAGCCATTTTGTGTCATATGGCCATAAATCCTATCAAAAACTACTCTCTCAGACACCTTTAAGAACACTGGCAGCCAAAAGATGGGCCAATAATTGGATGGTACATTCCTTGCCCCACTTTTGTGGATGGGCATCACTATTGCATGTTTCAGTCTGCCTGGAAATGTCACAGTTTTCATTGACTGGTTACATAAATGGCATAATATGTGACTGATTAAGTCTGCATATGATTTTGGAATCCTATTGATATTCCATCATGTTCAGATGAAGTAATTTTATGATTTTTTCAATTTCTTTTGGAGATGTAAGATTCTGCTGTACTTTAGTTTTAATAGTAGGATACTCTAACAGAGAATTGATGATTCTGTGTAAAGTTCTTTAGTACTTGTCCTTACAATTCTTTTATTTTCCTGTTACTTGTTAGTGTGCCCTCCAGTGCTGGACATTCTATCTTCTGTGTACCATCCCACTGCATAAAACTCTAAGCTAACTAAGACACTTTTTAGGCAGGGGAACCTTTGCTAGTTCTCTTACTGACAACAACAGGGATTTGATCATGTGTAACCTCATCGCCGCCGTCAATGCTCTTACTAGTTGGCTCCCAGTTCTTTCTCGTGTTTTTATTTAAAACAAGATTAGATTTTAATGCTTGGTTAGTGCTGAAAACATCTCAGCCAAAAGTAGTATGTATTTGAGGATTCAGCAACAACTGGTATAACATTGCAAAACTGAACATTTTGTTTATCAGCTTATCACATCATGCTGAGAGTGCCTAACAGTTAAGTTCCTGATCAGTAATTTCTGGGAATGTGTAAGACTGCCTCCATTGTTTTGACCACATTCATGGGTGGATACTAAAGCTCCTACATATGTTGCCGAGCTTTAAATTTGCTACAGTCAAGTGCCAGCCTTGGAGCTGCATCATATGATATGTAAACACAGTGTAGGTGTAGGTACAAACCTAATTACAACATTACTTGTGCTGTCATGCACAAAAGTTTCAGACGTACTTCCTACAGAAGTCAAATATACTACTGACATCTTGGAAAGAGCATAGCTGCTGATTATGGTGAGTTGTCTGTTGGTATTCTTAAGTTTACTGTTGGGAAATGTATGAGCACCTGTCAAAACTCTTTGCTTACTCTATTGAAAGTTCAACAATCCCAGCCTCATGGAACACAGCAATACTAATACTGCACAGCAAAAAAGGAAGCATTCAAAACATAAAAAAAACTATTGCACCATAAGTCTAATCAGTGTTTTGTACAAAGTTTTTACAAAAATATTGTTAGATCAGATCAGTCCTACCCTTGACACAGCTAAACCCACTGAGCAAGCTAGATCCCATAGCAGCTGCAGCACTCTAGGCTACTTTTGTTCTCTATGTAGTGATAAGCAGAGTAAACCAGGGTTGAGGAAAACTTGGTTGTGTGTTTTTTTTTTTAAAAAAAACCAACCCAGTGAATAAAATTGTATTTTATTGTTGTTGGATTTTTTTCGTACTGATGATTAAACACTTCCGTTTCAATTCCTATAATTACACTATTCAAAACACTAACCCATTCTGATAACTATTTAGTGCCGCACTGCATCCATTAGGAGGAACTTCTCCACATTTTTGACCACATTCATGGGTGGATACTAAAGCTCCTACATATGTTGCTGAGCTTTAAATTTGCTACAGTCAAGTGCCAGCCTTGGAGCTGCTTATTTGGTCAAAAGTACGAAATAATTTGGGGCAGAAAAGACCTGAGAAATTAGTGAAGAACTATAAATCAAGGCGTGCTTCCAAAATGTAGTAAGTTTTATTTCAGTCATTACGATTCTATATCAAGTTAAAAATTTTCTTTTATGTGGAAGTGCAAATGTTATTTCGCTGTGTTTCTTGCATGTCAAGAAATGTTGAGGCACAATATTAATAAAATAAATTCTTGAGACAGTACATAGTTGCCTTCAATAAATGTGATGGCGCTTTTAAAGTTGTGGAAGGCTAACTAAGTAACATTTAGTATGTTAATTAAATATAAGTAATTAAATAATTTTTTAATTTTTTTAAGTTCTTGAATATGAAGTTATTGAAAAGGGGGTCATGAACAATTCATCGGTATGAAATATGCATGAAACACTAGCAGACGCTATAACCTAACCGCAAAAAACATTGCATGCAAAAAATAAAAACTGCCAGTGTTTCCTTTCTAACAAGAGGCCAACGAGGATTCCTCGTGTCTCCCCAAATATATCAACACATCACGGATAAAAGTCAGCGCCTAGTATCGGTAGGTTCAACCCATTTCTTCAAATATCCGAAAGCCATCAGGATACGAACATCAACTATTATCGGCAACAAAAACACTCGAGCGCCGTACAACGTATGATTCGTGGCAGAAAACAATATGAGGCACTCAATTAAATTTCGATACAAGTATACAAATACAGTAATGCATGTTTACAAACAAACTCACGTGCGTCAACTGTCACACTATATGTGCATCCAAAGTCTTACAGTCTCTCCAGAGTTTACTATGAACTTGAAATTGGGATCATAGACACAGGCTGATCCCACTAGTGTACAACACAGCAGAGCAAATTGTTGTGGTTTCAGCTTTGTTGCACGTGGAAGACAAGTATAATCGATATTGTGCTTACAATTATAAGACTTTTGCGGGTGACAGCTTCCATAATGATAGTATCTATGGTCGAAGAATAGGATAGCCTGTCTGGGGCAAGCTTTGAACACATGTTGTTGTTATTGTGTACACTATACAGTATACAGTGTCTGTTAAGGATAGCGAAGAATTGGTGGTAGGTGGGAAATTAATTTTGATTGCATAGTTTAATATGTGTGTTCCCGGAAGAAGTTGGAGTGTGTGATTTTCGTTATTTGCTGGGCTTTTATTTGCATGTCAGCACAAGCTTGCATAACTCGAGAGCGTTCGTATACAGCGTCGTTTAAGTAACAACCTTCGTAGTTGGGTGTTGATATTTACACGTTGTACTGGCATGGCATGTCCTCACATTATTGCCAACAAAATAGTAGACTCAAATATCCCTTTCTATTTCTGGGGTTTCCTTCGGGTGCCTTTTCTGTAACGACTACCTCGTCGGTGGGATTTTAAACTCGAATTCTTCACCTCTCCTTGTAAAAGAACGTCCAGTAAAGTGCAGTGGTGTTCAAAACTATCATCCTGTGGATCACTGCTTACTACAATTTCTTGCTCATCAGTCAGGTAAAACTATCGTCAAGATGACGAACGTATACACCTAGCCCGGTCCCATGTAAAAATCAAGTTTATAAGCCAACCACCAGTCTTATAGGTTGGACTTATTTCTTTTAACAAACTCTCAGCAATCAAAATCCTATATTTCTATGAAAAAAATGTGCCCAGTTTTTGTTATGAAGTTTTAAGTAATGATTTTTAATTCCTTGAAGATACATCTACGTGGTGGTCTGTAAGCAACATCACTTATTAATCTTAAAGCTTTCTTTTGGAGCTTAAAAGACTGCTTTGCAAAAGGGGTATTTCCCCAAAATACTATTCCATGCTTCAGTAGACTAACCATGTATGCGTAATAAGAACTAACACTGTTCCAGTATTGCAGCAATCTTTAAGCACTCTTAATATGTAACAGTACTTGCTTAATTTTTTGTTAAGCATTTCTACATGTTCTTCCTATCTTAGATGCTCATCTACCCATAATCCTAAAAATTTTATGTGATTCTTTTGCTGAATTTGGCTATTCAATGATGAGAATTTTACACTGATCCTATTTTATTCTTATATTGCTGGAGTTCATCCATACAGTTTTCTTGTTGTTGACAACTAGACAGTTATCTTTAAACTATTTTTCTGCCACTTCTGCAGTTTTGTTAATTTTTTGCTGCATCTCATAATCATTCTTCCATTTTATAATGAAGCTGGTATCATCAGGAAATAATATGGTATCAGCTGTTGAAAACTGTTGAGGTAGGTCATTAATAAAAATCAAGAATAACAGTGGTCCCAATACCGAGCTCTGGGCCACCCCATAATTAACTTTTTTTATATTCAGAATGGTACACATTTCCATCCTTAGAAATTTGTACTCTTTGTTTCCTATCAGTTAAATATGACTTCAGCTACTCTTAGGAAATACCACGGACACCATAATTAGGCCTATACAGTTTTAAGAGCAGTAGATTATGACTTATAAGATCAAACACTTTGGAAAGGTCCAAAAACAACCCACAGATCAGTTCCTTGTCCTCAATAGCTTTGTAGACAAGTTTTAGGAAACTGAAGAGAGCTGTTTGTGTAGATTTGCCTTTTCTGAAACCATTTTGTGGATTTACAAGAATTTTATTTTGGTTTAGGAAGTCTAGCAATCTGCCATACATTATTCTTTCAATTATTTTCGAAAATACAGATAATAATGATAGAGGACTGAAAGTTTTAATGTCAGACTTGTCACCACTTATAAACTGGTGTTACTGTTGACTGCTTAAGTTTCCTTGGAAACACACCAGTTTCAGAGGAGTCATTGATTATGTCCACAATTTGAGAGGCAACATTCTCGGTACTATATTTAACAATTTTGTCAGGGATACTATCAAATCCACAGGTCATTTTACTCATTAGTTTGCTGATAGCCGTTTGTACTTCTTTGGGTGTTACGGTATATAGGTACATTTCCTTTCATTTATTGGAGTTGGTACCTTTATCTTTGGATTATATTTAGTGGTCAGATTTTGGGCTACATTAATATAATGATCATTAAATATATTAGGTGTTAGAAGTCGATCATCAACAATTTCATTTTTGTGTTTTATGGTGATTGTATTACTTGCACTTTCATGTTTGCCTGGATGATTGTTAATAACTTTCCACATAGATTTCATTTTGTTGTTACTCTTTCTGATGTATGAATATTGTGCTTTTTCATATAACACTTGACAATGGTTTCAAGATATTATTTTGCTTTGCACACTTATAAAGCATTCTAAGATTTTCTGATGACTCTTTGATTTCACTTGTTATCCATGAATTTGATTTTTGTTTATACCATAGCATTGGCCTATTTATAATTTGACAAGAACTTGTTGAATTTTATACCTACAGAACTATTGCTTTCCAAGTCCCAGCTTACATTTTTTGACATTAGATTAAAGACCCTAATGCTGTCATCATTAATTAATCTTCTCTCAATATATCTCCTATTGTCACTTTTCTTATGAGATTTCTCTAAAGTCAATTTAATTGCTTGATGATCAGAGAAACCTGTATCCAGTACCTCAGATTTAAAGCCACGTTTTGATTTGTCAATGAATATTTGGTCTATAGTAATTTCACTTTTGCTGCTGTGTCTGGTGGTGTCTTCTACACACATGCCCATATTGTATGTTTTTAGTAGATTAACAACTTTTTGCCCCCATTTTTACAGCTGTCCTTGAAATCCCCAAGCACAATTATATATTTTGACTGACTATTCAGATATTTCAGAAGATTTTCCAAAATTTCAGAGAATACTTCAAAATTGCCAGGTGGGGACCTATATAAACATGCAATTATAATTTTACTATCTGTTAGTTCACATAAACATATTCAAAATCTTTTTCAATACAGCAGACATTTTAAAATCTAATTTCCTTTGATTTATTACCTATTCTTATATATACATGTTCCACCCTCTCTGTATGTTTCCCTCCAAAAGCTACTGACCAACTGGAAGTCAGAAATCCCAACTGCACATTTTTATAGTTCATGTAGCCTGTGTTTAGTTATATGCAAGATAGAAATCTCCTTCAGTGAACCATTCAAAAGGACCCATAACTCATATAACTTACTGGTTAAGTCCTGTACTTTATGATATAGGAGAGTTAAAGAATTATTCAGTCCTATGAGAGGTATGTTTCTTGCTTGGTTACTTCTTTGAAGAGTAGGCTCAAATCTTTTCATTTATGATCTGATTTTCACCTCCTGGGAGTCCTGGACTTCTTCGTGGGTGTTTTCTTCTACAGTGGTTTGGGCCATAAAAAATCATTCTTATGTTGTTTGGATGCTAACTTCTGCCTGTTGTTTTTAACTTCTGTCCACTCTGGTACAGCTTCTGTGCTGATTCCCTGCCATTTGTTCGTTCGACTAAAGGCATATTTACTGTTACATTTTGGTTTCTTCTACGGTTATTTTCATATATTGTAGTGATACTGTCTTCTGTGTTGCTTCCTTGTCATTTGTTCGTTCTATGTTATGCATATTTACTGTTAATTTTTTGGTTTCGTCTTCTGTTATTTTCCCATATAGTAAGCTTACAGTTTCGTTGAGTGACTGATCTGCCTGTTGCAAGCAGTTAACAGAGATCAGTGACTGTGTGGTGGGCTGAAACATGCCTGAATAATGAAGGTGATAATAGGCTAGTGTCTTTCTGACAGTTTTTGAAGTTTATTATAAATGTGAAACTAGAATCAGAGCACACAGATACCATATGCACCACATAAATTATGACCAATTCCAACACTTCATATTTGTCATTGTCTTGACTATCATGAAACACATTCTGTGGCTTGGGAAGTTCAGAATAAAACTCTGTTCATTTCAGGCATGAGATCCAGCACTATTGTGAAGTCTTTGGTTTCAAGATTGATATGGTCTACCTATGTATTTGGCATCCCAAAGTGTGACATTGAGAAAATGGTGGGTTCCCATGACCTGAAAGGAGAATATGAAACATTAAACAACAGTTCCCAGCAATCTGTTGGAAACTTCATCATTGCAGAATTTCTGAAATCTACAATGTTCCTGTGTACATTAACTTTTGATTTGGCAGCGAGGTTGTTAACACACTTTAAAGCTCTGACATCCTCATCATCCATTTTCCAGACTGTAAAAGGTGTAGCTAGTCTGGCTTGCTGAGTAACTAGATACCAACCTTCAGGTGAGGAAGCTGAAGCAGTTTCACGTTGGCAAACCTAGATAACAATTCAACATCCCAGAAGAACAAAATTATTCTTTGTTCTTTGGGCCCATACAGAAGTGAAATCAGAGAAACTGGTGAGTGTTTATACGTACACTGGGTGTACAACACAAATAAAACTGGTTTACCATAAAATCAACAGATATTAGAAATATGTATACATTCTACTAACTCAGTGTCACTGATAGTGTGCTTCAGGCCCTTGTGATTCTCAGTGCCTCATATGTTTTTTTATGTACATGTCCTGTAGCAGCTAATGGCTAGAGTGTGATTTTGGACTT
This sequence comes from Schistocerca serialis cubense, assembly GCF_023864345.2. Lineage (NCBI taxonomy): Eukaryota > Metazoa > Arthropoda > Insecta > Orthoptera > Acrididae > Schistocerca > Schistocerca serialis. The sequence goes on from NC_064638.1 coordinate 305,777,360, forward strand.
CCCGCCTCCCTGAAATGTTGATTGTGATATGTGTTATAGCAATGGTTGGACACACATTGTCTTCATTTACTGTTTCACATTCCTCAACAGGAAGAAGTCTCAGATGTGGGTTAAGAAAATGTCCTTAAGAGGGATTATTAAACTTGTGTCAAGGGAAACAGAAATACTGTTGTTTCTGTAGATCGGTAGTGATGAGTAGGTTGTTAATGAAGTGAAACGTGTCATAAAAACGGCACTTCATTGTCTAAGCAGCTGCAGAGCACAGTTCAATCATGCCATTTTTAATGTTGGATTTTTGTGAAAATTATTATTTGTAATGTAGCATATGTATTATTTTATTAAGCTGTTCAAGCTACAATTGAATTACACATTAAAAATATGCTTTTTTTTGGAATAGATTGAAAAATCAGCCAACCAGTTGCAAATAAAGGTTTATTATCCCTTGACCATAGTTTTGATATTTGCAAAAATATCTTCTTCAGAAGCATTGGCCTTATTACATCACATGATGCCACAATAGATTAGATGAAGCCAAGCGGCTCTTTTCGTAAATGAAATTACTGCTGGGTGGCAGCATTTTGACATGAACAATTGTTAGAAGGTAGTTTTGATGTCACATTTTCCAAGTCACATCGCTATCGTAGAGTGAGTGGCCTAACATAAAGAGGAAAAGTAGGTCTTTTGTCTTGGAAAAAAGTGAGTCTCTTGTCTCCTCCATCTTCTTCCAGGTTTGCTGTTTCTTTTCTTCTCTTGAATGCCCTTTAAGGGGATTCTTTTTTTTTTTTGTGGCACTCTCCACTGGCACAAATGCAGGGTCATCTGTAGTATCTTGACACTTCGTTGGAAGATGATTAGTGTGACAGTAGCTGTGTTGCAGTATACTGACACTGCAACCTGGCTGGAAACTGAGAGAATGCAAATCTGACATGATTGTCTACATATATGCACAGATCATGAAAGTAGTTCGGGAAGAAAAGGTGTTTCGATCAACAAAGAAAACTTGTTCCTATTGTCAAAGTTAAAGTATGATTTATGAAGTAAGTGTTTTCTGTTATGCCTGGAGAATATCTTGGATCTCTGAGCTTCATGTCTATATCTTTTTCCCGTAATTTACGAGGAGTTTATAATGTGTTGAATACATTGCAGTGTGTACCGTTATCATTATTCACCCCCACATAATCATGAAGTGGCATTAAATAGAAAGACTTGCCTTGGAGGCTGAACGACCCCAAACAGGGCCTTCTAGCCAATAATGCCATGTGATCATTTCATTTAACACTTTCAGTTTAGGTGAAGCAGTTTCAAGATAGTCTGTGAATTAATTAATTATTTCTAAATGAAATAATGGAAAATCCAGGATGTAATGTAACAATATTATGAAAGAAAATTTGCTACCATATAGAGGAGAAGCAGAGGCGCGACTCAGCATCTGTGCTGTACGGTGAGTAGCAACTTTCCTTTGATAATATTGTTTCACATCTAAATGAAGTATTCAGCAATATTGCTAGTGATAATTTGAACAACCAGAAATACAGGGTGGTCAAAAGTCTGTTATTATTTGAAAATTTAATATTTACGGAATAATGTAGGCAAGGGAGAGGTAAAAATTGACACACATGCTTGAAATGGCAAGGGTTTTATTGAAATGAAAACAAAATGACCAGCAGGTGGCACTTTGTAGGATATAAAAGCAATAATTAGTATAAAATTGATGTTTAGCAAAGACAACTGTATGCTCTTTATAATTAATGCGTAACATGTCAGCTGTCATTCATCAACAATTCCTCTAGTCGAGAGACAATGTTGTGAACAGCACTGTACAGCATAGTGGTAGGTATGACGAGAAATTGCCAAGAATGTGGTCTTTTTACGTCCCTAATAAGGTCGGAGGATGGCAGTAGACTTGTTTATTTATTTATTTACATGTCAAGTTCTGTAGGACCAAATTGAGGAGCACATCTCCAAGGTCATGGAACATGTCAGTACATGAACTTACAACATAAAAGTAATAACAGATAAAAATAAATGTTCATGAACCTGAAAGAAAATCAGTCCATAAGTTTAAGCAAACGCAAAAGCAAAAGCAATACAGTGAGAATCAGCTTAATTTTTCAAGGAACTCCTCGACAGAATAGAAGGAATGACCCATGAGGAAACTCTTCAGTTTCGATTTGAAAGCACGTGGATTACTGCTAAGATTTTTGAATTCAAGTGGCAGCTTATTGAAAATGGATGCAGCAATATACTGCACACCTTTTTGCACAAGAGTTAAGGAAGTCCTATCCAAATGGAGGTTTGATTTCTGCTGAGTATTAACCGAGTAAAAGCTGCTTATTGTTGGAAATAAACTAATATTGGTAACAAGAAACGACAATAAGGAATATACATATTGAGAGGCCAATGTCAAAATACCCAGACTCGTGAACAGAGGTCGGCAAGAGATTCGTGAACTCACACCACTTATTGCCCGAACCACCCGTTTCTGAGCCAAAAATATCCTTCTAGAATGCGAAGAGTTACCCCAAAACATAATACCATACGACATAAGTGAATGAAAATAAGCAAAGTAGACTAATTTACGTGTCGAAGTATCACTCACTTTCGATACCGTTCGAATAGTGAAAATGGCAGTATTAAGTCTTTGAACAAGATCCTGAACGTGGGCTTTCCACGACAGCTTACTATCTATCTGACCACCTAGGAATTTGAACTGTTCAGTTTCACTAATCATATGCCCGTTCTGTGAGATTAAAACATCAGGTTTTGTTGAATTGTGTGTTAGAAACTGTAAAAACTGAGTCTTACTGTGATTAAATGTTAGTTTATTTTCTACAAGCCATGAACTGAGGTCATGTACTGCACTATTTGAAACTGAGTCAATGTTGCACACAACATCCTTTACTACCAAGCTAGTGTCATCAGCAAACAGAAATAGTTTAGAGTTACCAATAATACTAGAGGGCATATCATTTATATAAATAAGGAACAGGAGCAGCCCCAACACTGATCCCTGGGCCAACCCCCACTTGACAGTACCCCACTCAGATCCCACATCACAGCCGTTATCAACATTGTGAATAATGACCTTTTGCTGCCTGTTGCTAAAGTAGGAGGTGAACCAATTGTGAGCTACTCCCCTTATTCCGTAATGATCCAACTTCTGGAGCAATATTGTGAGCTCAACACAGTCAAATGCCTTTGTTAAATCAAAAAATACGCCAAGCGTTCGAAACTTTTTGTTTAGCCCATACAGTACCTCACAGAGAAAAGAGAATATAGCATTTTCAGTTGTCAAACGACTTCTAAAGCTGAACTGTACATTTGATAGCAAATCGTGTGATATAAAATGATCACTTAACCTTACATACACAACCTTTTCGATAACTTTTGCAAACACTGATGGCATAGAAATAGGTCTAAAATTATCTACATTATTCCTTTCTCCCTTTTTATAAAGCAGCTTTACTACAGAGTACTTTAATCGCTCAGGAAACTGACCATTCCTAAAGGAAAAATTACAAATATGGCTAAATACAGGGCTAACATGTGCAGCACAGTACTTTAATATTCTACTAGACACTCCATCATAACCATGAGAGTCCTTAGTCTTCAGTGAATTAATTATTGACTCAATCTCCCTCTTGTCTGTATCACAGAGGAGTATATCAGACGTCAATCTCGGAAAGGCATTTGCCAAGAAATTTATATGATTTCCTGTAGAAGCTAAATTTTTATTTAATTCACCAGCAATGCCCAGAAAATGGTTGTTAAATACTGTACATATATCTGATTTATCGGTAACAGAAATATTATTATTGCGAACTGACTTTATATCATCAACCTTGTGCTGCTGACCAGACACTTCCTTCACAACTGACCATATGGCTTTAATTTTATCCTGTGAATTAGCTATTCTATTTGCATACCACATGTGACTTGTGACTTCATGTAACCCTACTACCAAAAATCACATGGATTGAGAGGTCTGGGGACCTGGGAAGCCAAGCATGACGGAAGTGGCGGCTCATCACATAATCCTCACCAAATGATGTGCGCAAGATATCTTTCATACATGTAGCCTTTTGAGGTGGAGCACTGTCCTGCATAAAAGTCATGCCTTTCAACAGATGTTTATCAGCCAGGCAAGGTATGATGCAGTTTAGTAATATATTGGCATACATTGCACCAATCACATGACATTTTATGAGCATTTCTTAATCAGTGTCACTAATGTGTTGCTGTTGAGCTCCATCTGTTGGCTGGTTTTTGCACTCATTTTTGGTGTCAATTGATCCTCATGTCATTTCAGGCATGTGTGTCAGGTGTTACCTTTCTATCAAAATTATTCATTTTCAAATGTTAACATATTTTTGGGCCACCCTTTATATTGAATGTTTTAATTATTTTGACAAGAGGGTGGATGTTATTATGAGCAACAGTTCAGGATTGAATATACTAGTACATATCTATTTGGGGATTGAATGCTACTCATCACATAAAGGAGACATTGAGCATCAGCATATAGAAAACAATGTTTACTGGAAAACTGAGAGAGAAAATGTATGTCTAGATCACTATTCAGAGAAAGTAATGCACACCACACAGTTACATAAAAATGATGCTCTCTCTCTCTCTCTCTCTCTCTCTCTCTCTCTCTCTCTCTCTCTCTCTCTCTGTGTGTGTGTGTGTGTGTGTGTGTGTGTGTGTGTGTGTGTGAAAGAGAGAGAGAGAGAGAGAGAGAGAGAGAGAGAGAGTTAGGGATTGAGTGATTGAGAGAGAGATGGCCTTTTTCCAAAGGTGAGCTAATATTTATCATTTTCTACATCTCTGTTTTCTGCTCACCATCTGTACTACTCATTGAGTAGCGACCTATTCTCATGGCTGTATTTATTAATTGAAAGGTTTAATCGATTTGAATTAGACCAGACTGGCATCAATGCATAGACAGACACATGCTGGAGTGCAAGGCGGTCATGAGCTCATGACTTGTAGGTACCATAGGTTGTTAGACCATTATTTATTTAGTTTTTCTTCCTTTGCTGATGAAGCTTGCATTACACTAGGTATTGTAAATATTGTTAATTGTTCATGTACAGGGAGCTGCTGCTGTTTATTCTAAGAATTAACGCATGCTCTGAGGAGACCCCTATTAAGGATAGATTGCCTCTTTTGTGACGACATAATTTCTTCGTTCCTTAAAATTATAACATCAACAGCTAGTTCCAACAAGAAAGCTTTTTCTATCTCACTCATATTCATGTAGTAATTTTTTTCTTGTATTGTTATTATTTCAGAAAATGGGGAAAACAACAAAAGACAAGAGAGATATTTACTACCGCATGGCAAAAACTGAAGGGTGGAGAGCAAGGAGTGCTTTTAAACTGATACAAATTGATGAAGAATATAATATTCTTTCAGGTAACTAATCATGTTGTTTTCTTATTTTGATGTATAACATTAAACCCGGTTCTTAGTGACATCCTCCCCTTCGTTACCCTTTCCATGTCCTAGTAATTTTAACATCCTACTGTCCTTTAAAATGACAATAGAGAAACCCTTCGCAGATTACAAGCTATAGTGTGAAAAAATCACCGCTACTTACTTTGCAGAGGAAGCACAAAGATATGGGTAAGGCTATAAACAAGATACTCAGTACTATAGCCAAGTTTTCAAACTTTTTTTTTTGTTCATCACTGTTCCTTAGATACTAGCAAGAAAGAGAGTGTTGAGGAGTGTGGAAAAAGTGAAGGTGTGTTTTAATAAAGAGAAATAGCGGTTAGAAATTTCATTAACAATTAATTAGCATATTGATCTCTATTTTGGCGAAAGTTAACAGTGTAAAATTAGTAGGAGAACTGCTACTTTTTTAAAAGCTGCTGCTTCATTGCTTTGGAGTCGCGTGGAGGGTCTTAACCGAAGGCTCTGTCAATTCTGTGATGGTCATGGCTGCAGATTTCTGGACTTGCATTATGGAGCATAGAATTGTAGGACTACCCTCAATGGGTGATGGTAGCACTATGCAAAGGAAGCAGCTATTAGAGTAGCAGAATACTTCTGGAGTACATTTTTAGGCTAGGTAGCAGTTTGAAGTCCTCTGATGAACACTCGCCAGTCAATATGCAGAAAGCAAAATCAGATCACTTACTTCCTGAACTTACTGCCTTTCAGGAAAATTGTCATGCTCAAATTATTCTTGAAACCAAGAGCTGGATGAAAACCAAAATAGAAAACTCCAAAGTATTCTGTGAGCTATGGAACATACTTATATCAAGAAGAGAGATTAGATGCTGTAGGAGGGTGAGTGTTCATTGCTATGGACAAAAGTATTGTGTCTATTGATGTTGTATTTGAGTCTGGCTGTAATGTTATCTGGACACTAGTAACAGATATGTTAAATGCTACAAGATTCCAGATAGCTTCTTACTTCTGTAGAGAAAATATGGAGAAAGGAGGAGTTGCCACGTTTGTCAGAAACTGTTTTGATTTCAGGAATACTGATATTAATAAATTTTGACCAGAGCAGCACGTAGAAGGTTGTGCAACAGAAGTAGTATTTCATAGTAAGTTCTTTATAATAGTAGGTATATACAGATCACCTTCAGGAAATTTTAACCTCTTCATAAAAAATCTGGGAGCTCTGTTGTCCCATCTCATGGTAAAGAAAAGGAAGTAGTGGTTGCTGGTGAATTTAATGTGAATTTATTTAAAAGCTCTGTCAGTGAACAATTCACTTTAGTTCCTACTGTGAACTTTGCTGCTAGGATATGTAAATGCTCCGAGATTGCAATTGATAATATCTTTGTAGACAAATCTAGGGAAAAAAGTCATATCACAAAACCAATAGTAAATGGGATATCTGATCATGACATGCAGCATCTTGTGTTCAATGTTGAAACTTGTCAGGATAAAAAAAAAAAAATCTATTAAATCTTGAGTACAGGAGGGTAATAAATAAGTCAAAACTTGAGAAATTCAGGGAATTACTCAAAGACGTGAACTGGGAAGATGTTTACAACAATTCTGACTCAAATGGAAAATACAAAGCATTCATTAATAAAGTTGATTCCACTTTTGAAAATTGTTTTCCCTTAAGGGTAACTCAAATCACAGAGAAGTCAAAAAATAAACCGTGGATTACACAAGGAATAAAGATATTGTGGGACAAAAAGGAGACTGTATCTACTATCTAGGAACAACTCTGATGTTAGAATTGTAATGCATTACAAAGAATACAGCAAAATATTGAACAAGTAATCCAGAAATCGAAGTAGCTTTATTATGAGAAAAAGATAATTACATCAGGCAACAAAATAAAAACTGTATGGGATATAGTGAAGACAGAGACAGGTGGGGCCAAAAAGGAAGAGGAACAGATAGCTCTAAAAATAAATGAGACTTTGGTAACAATTGCATTTAGTGTTACAAACCTCTTAAACAAGTACTTCATTTCTGTTACTGATATCTTGGGATTATCAGGTTTGGTGAGCAGTACAATGAAGTATCTGAGACCAGTCTTTAAAAATAATTTCAATAAAATGGAAATGACACTCATGTCTCCCAAAGAAGTAGCATCCATCATGAAAATCCTTAAAATCTCAGAATTCCAGTGGGTACGATAACATATCAATTAAGTTAATCAGAGTGCTCATGTGAGTTGAGTTCTATCTCAAGTTATTTGTGTAATCAATCTCTTATCAGCGGAACATTTCCATTCTGGCTAAAATATGCTGAACTTAAGCCTCTTTACAAGGAGGGGGGTAAAGAGATACCATCAAACTATCGACCAATTTCACTTTTGCCTGCTTTCACAAAAATATATGAAAAGGTTGTGTTCAAGCATCTTCTTAAGCACCTGACTGCAAATAATGTATTGTCCAAGTCACAGTCTGGATTTCTTAAGGGTTCTGATATAGAGAAAGCTATTTACACTTACAGTGAGAATGTACTTAATTCATTAGATAATAAATTAGATGCTTCTGGCATTTTCTGTGACCTGTCAGAATCCTTTGACTGTGTGAACCATAGCATTCTGTTAAGTAAATTAGAATATTATGTTGTCACCAGCAATTCTGCGAAATTGTTTGAATTTTGTCTATCCAACAGGAAACAAAGGGTGTTGTTGCAAAATACCTGCGCAGTAAGCAGTCAGTCTTGGACTGGGGATTAATTACATGTAATATTCCTCAAGGTTCCATCTTGGGTCCATTACCTTTGCTTGTGTACATTAATGACCTCTCATCTGTTACATTGCCAGTTGCTAAGTTTGTTTTGTTTGCATATGATACAAGCATTGCAATAAGCAGCAAGTCAAGTACAGATTTAGAAATAGCTGCCAATCAAATTTTCACTGACGTCAATAAGTGGTTTAAAGTTAATTCACTGTCATTAAACTATAGGCAGTTCAAAACCTGTAACAGATTTCCTTCCAGCATGTGTATAACACGTGAAGACATGCAGATTGAAGAGGTTGACAGTGTTAAATTTCTGGGATTGCAACTCAATAATAAATTCAGTTGGAAAGGGCATACCACAGAATTGCTTAAGCTCCTAAACAAGCCTGTATTTGCAGTGAGAATCGTGTGAGATCTAGGAGATATAAATATAAAAAACTTGCATACTTTGCTTACTGTCATTCAATTGTGTCATATGGGATCATATTCTGGGGCAACTCATCAGACCAAGCAAAAGTTTTTAGTGTGCAAAAGTGTGTGATAATCATTTGTGGTGTAAATTCAAGATCATGTAGAAACCTGTTCAAGGAGCTTTGTATTCCAATCACTGCTTCTCAGTATATTTATTCCTTAATGAAATTTGTTGCAAGTAATACATCTCAGCATTCCAGAAGCACTTATGAATTCAAAAAAGATATATTTAAATAAACGGTTCTTTTTAGAACCTCTTCTGACAGTTATTTCAGTAAATATTGAAGGCATGTCACAACCTAAGCAACAGCTGCTTGAAGAACTGTGCTGTGAACATAAGTGTGATGTACTGTGCATATGAGAAACTCACAAAGATACCCAGCAAAGATGACTGAAAATACCTGGTTTGCAGCTAGCTGCAGAAATACCTCATGCTAAATATGGAAGTGCTATTTTCGTCAAGCCAGAAATCCCAAGTCTTGAGTGCCTATTGTACACATGACAATAACATCGAGATCATCACCTTGGAACTCAGCAACTGTGTGATCACATCATTGTAGAAGCCTCATTTCGAAAAATTTGTTCCTCCTAAAAACTTTGATTCACGAAAGATATCTTGGTAATAGGGAATTTTAATAGCCACAGCCATGCCTGGGGATACACTCAAGAAGATGAAAATGGTGAAGCCATTATATCTTGGGCTGAAACTGACTCCCTCTCCCTCATTCATGATAGTAAATTACCTCCATCCTGTGACAGTGGAAGGTGGCAATGAGGGTACAACCCTGACCTCTTGTTTGTGAGTGAAAATGTAGCGCAACAGTGCCACAAATCAGTGTGTCATCCCATACCTAACACACACATAGGCCAATAATGTGCCAACTTCTTCCCATCATAAGACCTCGAGAAATTGGTTTTAGACGAAGGTATAATTTCAAGAAGGCAGATTGACTGAAACTTTCTAAAATGCTGGACAATAAAGTTCATACAATTAAGCCTATGCCTGAAGAGTACGAACACTTTGTTGAGCTTGTTAAATTCTGCTCGCGAGCATGTATCCCAAGAGGCTGCAAGACAAACTACCTGCAGGGCGTAACTTCAGAAACAGCTACATTGCTCGAGGAATATTATACCCAATACAATGAAAACCCATTCAGTGAGGAAACCTCCCAAATAGCTAGATCTGTCTTCTCCCCAATCTCTGAGGCAAAGAGAACACAGTGGGAGAAACTGATTGAAGACTGTGATATGAGTAGAAGTAGTGACGAGGCCTGGAGGCTTCTAAAACAGTTGAATTATGACCCTTCAGAGGTGAATATGCATGTGAATGTCTGAGCTGATCAAATTACACACCAGCTCATACAAAATAGGAAACCACTTTAATCAACCAGGCCTGGTAAGAAGACATGTGAGAGACGTTCTGACCAAGAAACCAATACTCTGCTTCAACCATTTACCCAGACTGAGGTGGATCTCACTCTGAGTAAGTGCAAAAATTGGAAAGTGGCAGGCCTTGATGATATAAGACTTGAGCAGATAAAGAACTTTGGGCTGATAACGAAAGCATGGCTGAGAGACCTAATGAACAACGGTGTCCAATCCTGCAAGATTCCTAAACTCTGGAGGAAAGCCAAAGTTATAGCTATCTGCAAGCCAGGCAAGGACTAAATTGACCCTAAAAGCTACCGCCCTATATCTTTCGTATGTCATCTGTATAAACTTCTTGAAAGTCAATTCTTGCCATGCCAAAACAGTAGATGTCGCTCTTAATGATACGTGTCGTATCATCACCGGGTGCCTGAAGCCTACTCCTCAGGATAAACTGTACAGCCTTGTGGGAATTGCATCCACCGACATCCTCCGAGAGGTAGCAGCAAAAAGTGAGAAGAAAAAATCAGAAACTTCTGAAGCTCACCCCCTATATGGCTATCAACCAGCAAACCCACAATTAAAATCCAGAAAGAGCTTCCTCAGATCTACCGAGACTCTAGTTGGGGCACTACAGCAATGCTGAATCGAACTGTGATGTGCAAGACTTACCAGTGCTGTGGGATGGATTACACCAAATGAAAGACTACCACCCGGCTACACAGAGAGTTGGAGTACATGGAGATCCCTCAACAGACTACACTCAGGTGTCACGAAATGTAAGAGCAATTTGACTTTTATATATATATAAGTGGCAGGCCTTGATGATATAAGAGTTGAGCAGATAAAGAACTTTGGGCTGATAACGAAAACATGGCTGAGATTATATATATGTATATATATATATGTGTGTGTGTGTGTGTGTGTGTGTGTGTGTGTGTGTGTGTGTGTGTGTGTGTGGTTATAATAGAGGGAAACATTCCACGTAGGAAATATATATCTAAAAGCAAAGATGATGTGACTTACCAAATGAAAGTGCTGGCAGGTCGACAGACACACAAACAAACACAAACATACACACAAAATTCAAGCTTTCGCAACAAACTGTTGCCTCGTCAGGAAAGAGGGATTTAACATGAGGTTGAAATGAAAATGAAAGATAAAAATATATGGGGAGAGATAAGGGTGAACTAGAAAATAACTGGAGATCTGGTATGAAAAAAGGCGAAAAAGTGTTGGTTAAGTTGATCCTGTGGTGAACTTGGGTTGGTAGACAGCGATGTGCATGAAGGTTAGGTGGTTGTGTTGCCGCTAAAACACGTTAAAGGACGGAGAAATTCAGGAAAATTTCGAAAAAACGTGTAAATGTATTAAAAGGAGTGGTGTTGTGGTGAAAGATTACGAAAATGGGGCTAACAATTGTAAATAATGACGTTAAAACCTGTGGGGAGCGGCTAAAAATGATCAGTGATGTGCGAAAAACGGAAGTGGAAATAAAGTAAAAGTTATCAGAACTAGCCGAAATGGTTGTTTAATACGTGAAAGCAGCTGTTATTGAACTAGAAACGGTGGATTTTATAGCAGCGGTATTGTTGAAAGCGCAAAATAAAAATTTGCCGAAATGGTTGTTTAATACGTGAAAGCAGCTGTTATTGAACTAGAAACGGTGGATTTTATAGCAGCGGTATTGTTGAAAGCGCAAAATAAAATTTTTTTTTTGTTATTGTTTGGAAGTGGGTTACGTATTATAGAGTATATATAGGCGGGATAAAATTGTATTACGGTAAAAAGGGGAAGGTGAATACAAAGTGAGACTACTGGTAAAAACAGAAAGAGAAAATTAGATGACAGGAAAGATTTCGAGATGCAACAGCGACAATAACAAACGTAATTGTTGGGTTCAAATTAATGATATGGTTATAATAGAGGGAAACATTCCACGTAGGAAATATATATCTAAAAGCAAAGATGATGTGACTTACCAAATGAAAGTGCTGGCAGGTCGACAGACACACAAACAAACACAAACATACACACGAAATTCAAGCTTTCGCAACAAACTGTTGCCTCTTTCCTGACGAGGCAACAGTTTGTTGCGAAAGCTTGAATTTTGTGTGTATGTTTGTGTTTGTTTGTGTGTCTGTCGACCTGCCAGCACTTTCATTTGGTAAGTCACATCATCTTTGCTTTTTTATATATATATATATATATATATATATATATATATATATATATATATATATATATATATATATATATATATATATATATATATATATATATAATGGAAGGAAACATTCCACGTGGGAAAAATTATATATAAAAACAAAGATGAGGTGACTTACCGAACAAAAGCGCTGGCAGGTCGATAGACACACAAACAAACACAAACACACACACAAACACACACTTTGTATTCACCTTCCCCTTTTTACCGTAATACAATTTTATCCCACCTATATATACTCTATAATACGTAACCCACTTCCAAACAATAACAAAAAAAAACCCACTTCCTTTCGTCTTCCCCTCTCCTTCCCTCTTTCCTGATGAGGCAACAGAATTTTGTGTGTGTGTTTGTGTTTGTTTGTGTGTCTATCGACCTGCCAGCGCTTTTGTTCGGTAAGTCACCTCATCTTTGTTTTTTTTATATATATATATATATATATATATATATATATATATATATATATATATATATATATATATATGTACAATATTTTATACATCGTAAATGCTTCTGACACGAATAAATAAAAAAACTTGCCTTGGTACAAAAAGGGGTCCAATATTCAGGAACACACATTTTCAACAAATTGCCAGCACCTGTTAAAAACTTGATTTCAGATAAAGCACAGTTTAAACAGAGTTTGAAAGACTTTCTGATAGGCAGCTACTTCTATTCTATAGATGCATATCTTAACAGAGACTGTTAAGCCAGCTTAAGTAAAAATGTCTGTTAGATTTCCGTTTTGACGACACTTGGTCACAACAGTCAAAATTAGGTATTTTGTTTATGATAAATTATTAATAGTGCATAACAATGTTTCATTCTGGCAGTGTGTTAATTCTGTAAATATTAGCTGTTCCAGTTTACCACATTGTATTCACCTATTTTGACAATCTCCTGACAAATGATCGGGGCAGTAAGTATTATATTCCAATGTTCTATGTTATAGTTTCTGACATGTTCCATGCCCACGAGAATCATCTCATTTTTTTTGGGTCTATGGAATGAAAACTGGATCTAATCTAGTCGTCAGGCACAGGTGAATTCATGTTAATTATCAATGTTTTTACTGGCCATCCAGTTCTGCTGAAGCAGTTATAAAACCATTCAAAGAAAGTGTATGCTCAATAGTGCAGAAGTACCCAGATCATGCAACATTAATTGGATTGACTTTAATCTATTAAGTGTAGACTGGAACTATGAAATTACAATCATCTGTTCATAACTGTTCATTCATTGATTGCTCTTAAAGATGACTCATCTAAATTACAACACATAAAATGTTAGTTCAATTTATTACATGAATGATACTTAACTTGATACAGTCCTTTGCCATAGGAGCGCTTGATAATTTACAAGTGTCATTGACTATTAAAGCATCACTTGATATGCTAATTAAGAAACTGTTTTCTTGAAGTACAGTGTTCAGCACTTTCAAAAGTATGTTTATATCTGAGACTTGAATAACTCTTTAGTCCTGCTCAATGGCGTTGACTGCTTCAGCTAAGGTCATGAGCTGGGGGCAGATCCCTTCCCACCTTCTCAGTATTGACTTCTGTGCAAGACTGCTGCTGTGCGGACAGAGAGGGAGAGAGAGGGCATATTTTTGTGATGCACTTTTGAGCACGTTTTCCGAAAACTGCCGTGAACAGCTACACTGACATAAAAAAATATTGCAACACCAAGGAGGAGTTCTGCAAAGTAAACGAAAGTTGGTAGATGTATTTCTACATCTGACAGATGATGTCTTTTCAGATTTTTCACCAGTATCATAAGAGTGGCACTAGTAATGCCACGGTGAGGATGCAAATCAAATTTGCTTTAAATACTTGCTGTAACAGTCATGAGTGTGTTACCTTTCCGGATTGGTTGTGATGAGTTGATGTTAGTAAAGGATGCCTTTAAGGCTACAAAGATGTCATTGTCAACACCTCACTGAGTTTGAACGAGGTTGTGTAATTGAGCTATGGGAAGCTGGATGTTTCTTCTGTGATATTCAGAAAGATTTTTCCTTCTCATCCCATCCGGTAAGTCTCCGATGACCCGGGTTCTGGTTGGATTTTCTGAACTGTTACCCCTTTTCCTAACACACTCCAGTGCTTTTCCTTTGCCCCTTTTCCTTCCCCTTCAGCTCTTTTGCCGGAAGAAGGAGCCACTGGCTCTGAAAGCTTGCGTGAGTTAAACCTGTGTGTGTGTGTGTGTGTGTGTGTGTGTGTGTGTGTGTGTGTGTGTGTGTTTTCATGTGTTTATGTGTGTGTGTGTGCGCGCGCGCGCGCGTGTGCATGCATGCGCACGCACTCCTGCACACCTGCACTCCTGCTGCCACTTGGTGAGTAGATTTTTTTGTCTATTCAGTTACATTAGAAAGGCTTGTGAGAAGAATAGCCACTGTACATGATTACTGGCAGCAGTCAGTGGTCATGAGAATGTACAGTCGCAAGAAGACCGGGCTTTACACGGCCACATGGCACTGCTGAGAGGGAAGACCGTAATGTTTGGTGTATAGCTCCGTCATATCATACTACATGTGCAGCAGCAATTTTAGCAGCAGTTGACGCACCGCAGTCATCTCAACGAACTGTCACAATTAAGGACAGCTCTGGTCGAGATGCCCTGTAATGCGTATTCCACGGATCTCAAACCCCTGCCACTTTTGACTTCAATGATGTCAAAAAAAAGCTTGTTGGAGGGCAGGATGGAGTTCTGTTGTGTTTTCGTATGAAAGCTGGTTCTGCCTCAGCACCAGTGATGTCTTTGTGTTGGTTAGGAGGAGGCCAGTTGGGGGCCTGCAACCATCCTCTGCGTGCTAGACATTCGGGACCTGCACCTGGAGTTGTCATCTAAGGTACGATTTTGCATGAAAGTAGGAACACTCTTTTGATTATCCCATGCACCATGACTACAAATTTGTTCATCAGTCTATTTATTCAACAAATTGTTCTGCCAGACATGAACAGCATTCTAGGGGGTGTTTTCCAAAAGGGTAATACTTGCCCACATATTGCTGTTGTAACCCATTATGCTCTAGAGGGTGTCAACATGTTGCCTTGACGTGCTCAGTTGCCAGGTCTGTCTCCAGTTGAGTACGTAATGGACATCATTGGATGAAACTTCAGGATCGTCCACAACCAGCATTAACCATTCCTGTACTGACTGACAAGTGCAAGAGGCATGGAACTCCACCCCACAAACTAACATCTGGTATCTAGACAACACAATGCAAGCACATTTGGGTGTTTGCCTTCAACAGTCTGGCAGTTATTAATTAATTAATTAATTAATCAATTATTAATGTACCAGTATTTCACATTTGCAATGGCTTATCTTGCGCTTACATTAACCTGTGATCTTGCAATGTTAATCACTTAAACATGTTACCGTGACAAATGTATTCCTGAGGTTATTCTACATTAATTATTTTTTGGTGTTGCAGTTTTGTTCCTTGATTAAAGTTAGACAACCCACATACAATGGAAATATTTTAGGTCTAGTAGCTATAAACACGCTTGACGTTATTGGCAGTGTTAGTGTAGAGAAGAGGGATTAGCGATCGTGATGTCATTATAGTGACGATATTTACTACAGATAATAAATCCGTCAAGAAGGCCAGGAGAGTATTTATCCTACAAAAACCTGATAAGCAGTTGTTATTTCCATTACGATACTCACAGAGGTATTAGGGACAAAGTTGAAATGGATTGTAAATTGTGCTGTGGAGGCATATGTACTAAGTAAGTGGATTAAGGATGGAAAAGACCAACCTCGCTTTAATAACAAAATTTGGAAAATAATGAAGAAACAGAGACTGTGACATGCTCATTTCAGAACAGAATGTACAAATGTTTACGGGCAGAAGTTAGTGGAAATTTGTGTGTGTGTGTGTGTGTGTGTGTGTGTGTGTGTGTAAGAAGATCGACGCACAAAGTGTCCAACAATTTACACTGCTATAGCTTAATGAAAGATCTTGCCAAGGACCCAAGAAAATTGTGGTCATAAGAAAAACCATTAAGTGGATCAAAGGCTTCTATTGACCAGCCAGAGGTGGCAGTAGAATACAGCAAAAGGAGAGCTGAAGTTTTAAATTTCACGTTAAAGAAATCATTCACACAGGAGAATCCTATAAACATACCACTGTTTGAATGTCACACAGACTCTTGCATTGACTACATAGAAATAGGCATCGCATCACTGGCGTAGAGGTGCAACTGAAACAATTAAAAACAAATACACCTAAGATGCCAGGTCCAGATGGAATCCCAATTCGATTTTACAGACAGTATCCTGCGACATTTGCCTCTTACTAGCTTGCAAAGCACCAAGTCCCAAGCAATTGAAAAAGATTACAGGTGGCTCCTGTACATAAGAAAGATGAAAGAATGAACCCACGTAATTATAGACCAATATCCGTAACATTGGTTTCCTGCAGATTTCTTGAACACATTCTGAGTTTGAATGTAATACATTTCCTTGAGACAGTAAAGCTTCTGTCCACAAATGAGCACAAATTTAGAAAGCGTCACTCACGCGAAACTTGTCTTGCTCTTTTCTCACATGATATCCTATGAACCATGGATGAAAGGCAACAGGCAGATTCCATATTCCTAGATTTCTGGGAAGCATTTGACATGGTACCCGCAGCAGGTGGTTGATGAAGGTCTTGAGCACATAGACTAGTTTCCCATATATGGGAGTGGCTCAAAGACTTCTTAAGTAATAGAACCCATATCGTTGTCCTAGATGGTGTGTGTTCATCAGGAGATTAAGTGTGGGAAGTGGTAGGACCACTCTTATTCTGATTGTCAGGATGAGCAGCAGTTTATGACTGCCTGCTGATGATGGTATGGTGTACAGGAAGGTGTCTGTCAAATGGCTCAAGGAGGATACAGGATGACCTAAATAGAATATGTAGTTGGTGTGAGAAATGGTAGCTTGCTTCAAATGTAGAAATATGTAAGTTAATGTGTTCAAGTAGGAAAAAGATCCTTTAATGCTTGAATACAGCATTGGTAGTGCGCTGCTTGACACAGCACAATTATTAAATATTTAAGCATAATGTTACAAAGGATATCCCAGATCACATAAGAAACAGATTGATCCAATGCTTACTCTGGGGGGCAACCCTCGTCAGTGAACAGGCAGCAACAGCATGACACCCTTATTTTTGGCACCAACGATTAGATGGCACTCCTTTCGTGAAATAAGTGGCAATCTCATCCGAATGCAGGCATCCACAAAGTGCTGTCCACTTGCTGGCAGCTTCAACGTACAGATGTTTGCTTGTTTCTGAGAAAGCATTGCTAGTTGATCAAGTCATCATGCCAAGTGCCTGTGAGTACATTAATCGTAGAAGGAGCAGACAGACCACTCCTCAACTAAAAATGTTCAGATTTCCTGTCAGAGACAATGAAAGGTCACAGAAATGGATTTTGAATTTAGTCAAAAGAATATATTAGAAGTGAGAACTAATAAGGGATCATAAACTCTCAAGCCCCACTAAATTTTGTCTATCTTACATGTTGATACAACTATGAATACAATCAATTATTGACAAAATTATTTAAGTGGAGAGATAAAAAATATACTCACCAAGTGGCGGCAGAACACACACATAAAAGACGGTTGTCATTGGCAAGCTTTCAGAGCCAGTGGCTCCTTTTTCAGGCAGAAGGGTTTGAAGGGGAAGGACGAGGCGTGAAGGACAAGGACTAGAGAGGTCTTGGAAAAGGGGTGGATTTTGGGAAAGTCAGCCAGAACCGCGGGTCAGGGGAGACTTACC
Source organism: Schistocerca serialis cubense (assembly GCF_023864345.2). Taxonomy (NCBI): domain Eukaryota; kingdom Metazoa; phylum Arthropoda; class Insecta; order Orthoptera; family Acrididae; genus Schistocerca; species Schistocerca serialis. Next base: position 305,795,376 of record NC_064638.1, read on the forward strand.
ATTTGAGATGAGAAGGAAAGACTGAATGTTGGGGGCTGCATCGGATGAGATTTGAAAACCTGAGAGCTCAAAGGTGGAAGACAGGGTAATATACAGACAGAGATTACTGCTTAAACATTGTGCGTGAGTTAATAAGAGTGAAAAGCTCAGTGCATTGGATGTAACAGAGATGGAAGGTGGGTAGTGATATGATGTTGTTATAATGTGGCAACTGCATTTCCTGCACAGGAACCATATGAAATTTTGAAATGAAATCATTGCCATTATTGGACATTTGTTTTTGTTGTTTCACTATCACAATCTTGGCTATAGAACCATTTTTAAATGCAAGATGAAAACTGAAACCTGTAAAATATATAAATAACAGAATGCAAGGCATAATGTAATTCCATTTTAATGAGTGATACTTTAGTTGTCACCTTGCACTTGAAAATGGCTCTGCAGCCAGAATTGCAGTAGTGAAATAAATAAACAATAAAAACTTAACAGTCATATGGCAGCAATGATTTCATGACTGTGGCCCCAGCCAAGAAAACACCATCCTATAATTTCATTCCTGAGTTCTAAAATTGGGTGCATACTAGAGCAAAATGAAGCAAATGTGAGTGAACTAGTGTGAAGCTTCATTTATACTGCAGCAAATGAAAGCGAACACAAGCAAACGAGCATTCACAGACAATTCACTCGTAATCACTACCACAGCATTATTTCGAAATTTTGCCAATAGGTTGGATGACACCTTTCTCTGGGTCCCCATTATAGTTGAGGAAGAAATTTGAAAGCAGAGCCTTAATTACCGATGATAAACATGAAGTAGTTCACAGCGGAAGAATAATTTTTCTGCTGCTAGCGCAGAAGTAGAGAGGATGCGAGCTTCCATTGATGCTTTTCTAAAAGACTCACAACAAATTGAACATGAGCAAATGCCAAAAAAGCCTACCAAACATGACTGAATGACTGAATGTTTGAATGTTTGCTTTCACTCACCCACCATTTATAGTGGAGAGAACTGTCATTTGTTGATGGCCGCTCCTGTGTGTTTGCCCTGGTAGAAGGGCTTAAGTGAGCAATTCATCAGTGCTATCTGCCATTCTTTTCTATTACTTGGTGTCTGTTCTATGAATATTAACACAGTAGTGAATGGAAGGGAACACAACAGAATGAGAATTTCATCTTGCACACTCTTGCATATATTGATATTATATATTTGCTACTAAATTGTTTCTCACTGTGAACAGCTAAGCACGTACGGGAAAATTAACAGCTAAGCACTTAAGGGAAAACAACATAATAGACAGGATTTGTTTCACTTATGAAGCCAGAAATGTCGTGTTCAAGAAGAGATTAGGAATCATGTGTTTCTGAACTTTTTCATAAACATTAGATGCTTGGTGGATAGTGAACTGAAAATCTAACTCTGCTGAATGTTGTTTGCTCACACCTGCCTACCTTTTACACATCTGAGAATGCAGTTAGCTCTGATGTTTGTTCGGTTTGTCTTAGGCAGGCTTAAGTTGTCCTTACAGTAGAGACAACATTCCCAGAATTTAAGCAGGTAATGTAATGTAGAAAAGTCTCTTGAATGTACACTAAATTATGTAATGATCTGGAAATCAAAATATTTAAATTAGTCCAACATAGCTTGAAAATAAAGAGCTCTGTTACCAAATACTGTATGAAAGATCCTTTTTATGAAGTTAATGCTCATTGAGCTATACAGTCAAATACACTAATTATCCAAAACATTATGAGCAATGCACACTGTGACATCGGATGCCGCCTGATAGCGCTGTGAGCATGACTTGGTAACAAGAGTATGTAAGTGGAGCCAACAGACGGGGATCACCCCAGCGAAGATATGGGCTGCAACTGGTGAAATCAGTTGAGATAAGTGACCTTGACAAAGAGCGGATTATTATTATGCAGAGCGTGTGAACAAGTATGCCAAAAAAGGTGAAGCTTATTATTGAATGTTTATGTGCTACTATCCTGAGCATCCACGGGAAGAGGTAGAAGGGTAATGAAACTACCAGTAGGTGCTAAATGGTTGTAGTCTATGACTCTTCACAGAATGTAGTGTTTGGAGACTTGTCTGCTCTGTAAAGTAGGATAGATGGTGATCTGTGGTGTCTCTGCTGAAAGAGCACAATGCTGATACACAAACAAGTGTTTCAGAGCACACCGTTCATCATACATTTTTGACCATTGGAACTTTGCTGCAGACGACCCCTGTGTGTTCACATGTTGACCCAACAATGTCTTCAATTATGACTGCAGTGGGCACAGGACCATAAGCATTCGAGCGTCGATCAATGGAAACATGTTGGCTCTTCAGGTGAAACACATTTTTGCTACACTAGGTTGATGGTCGTCTCCACAAGTGTCGTCATAGAGGTGAAAGGCGGCTTGAAAAACATGCAGTGCACCATGGGCACAGGCTGGTGGGAGCAGTATTTTGCTATGGGAGGCATTTTTCTGCAGTTGCATGGGCCCTGTGGTAGTAATTGAAGACATTCTGACGGCTGTTAACCACCTGCATCCCTTCATGCTTGATGTCTTCCCCAATGGTGATGTCATCTTTCAGCAGTATAATTGACCATTTCTTGGAGCCAGAACCATGCTACAGTGGTTTGAGGAGCATTATAGTGAACTCACATTGACGTCTCAGCAATCAACTTTGCCTGAAGTGAATTCTGTGGAACCCATCTGGGTCACTATTGGGACTGAGTATGCAAATGAGTGGCCTGTTATTTATGTGAATTACACGACCTGTGTGTAGACATCTAATGCCACATACCTTCACAAACCTACCAACAAACTGTTGGATCCCTGGTACACAGAATCAGTGATGTAATTTGTTCTAAAGGTGAACAAACAAGCTTTTCTGGCTCATCAGTGTATAAATATATATTTCACATTTTTCTGACAGACAGTTATTGCTACAGGCAATGTCAGATTGCTGGGTTTGGATCTAGAAAAGCCGGCCGGTGTGGCCGAGCGGTTCTAAGCGCTAAAGTCTCGAGCCAGGCGACCGCTACGGTCGCAGGTTCGAACCCTGCCTCGGGCATGGATGTGTGTGATGTCCTTAGGCTAGTTAGATTTAAGTAGTTCTAAGTTGTAGGGGACTGATGACCTCAGAAGTTAAGTCTCATAGTGCTCAGAGCCATTTGAACCATTTTTTGATCCAGAAAAGTTGCACAACAGACTCCTGTGTGATGCTCAGTTTGGAGAGAGAGCATTCGTGAACAGCAGGAAACAATGGCGTACACATACAACAGTTCCACTAAAATTTACATCTGATACTGGCTCTTCAGTAGTATTTGAAGGGTCTAGTGATAAGATTTATATGTCATCACCTAAACTGAAAGTGAGCACAGCGAGAAGAACATATAGTGCTGTTAGTCACCTTCTGGAAGAAGGTAAAGCATTTCCAGATCTGTAAGAAATCACAAAAATACATGCGAGACAAGTTAAAAGAAAACTCTGTATGGTGCACCATGATGATACTCCAAGGAAGCAAAAACTGAAACAGAAAATTCGTACTAAGAACAGATCTTTAAAAAACAAATCTTTCCACTTGTCAGAAATTAAGGATAGACTGTTGCACTGTAGAAGCTCAAATAATAATGCCCACATGTTCAGCTGTTTCTGTTTCCTGCTTATTAGTCCAGGGGACTGGCTGAAATGCAGTGCAAGAGCAAAAAGCATCAGTGGTCTTCAGTTGAGAAAAATCTCTTATAAATTTTTGCGAAAATTGGGTATCATACGAGGGTTGGAACTTTAATAGTAGCAACTATTTATTTACAGCTCGTACAAAATAGATTCATGATTCAAAGTTTACTGACCTTCAAAGTATTCTCAAGCATTGTGTATAACCCGTTGCCGGCGATGTGGAAGTTGTAGGATACTCTTGGCAGTGCCAGTTGTGTTGACAGTTTGAGTGGCATGATATATTGCCCAATGAATTTGTAGCAATTCTGAAGCGAATTCCGTGAAATGTTTCCTTCAGTTTGGAAATTGAGTTGAACTTACGAGGGCTTAAGTCAGGGGAGTACAATAGGTGGTATAACACTTAGCAGCCCCATCAGTCAAACAAATCAGTAACAGCTTGCACTGTAAGTGCTTGGGCATTGACCTGCAAAATGATGGTCAGGTCCAGCAGAAAGTGTCATAACTTCTGTCTCAGTGCTGTTCATTTTTGGAACCCAACCTACGACCAACTTAGAGACAGAAGTGATGACACTTTCTGCAGGACCTGACCATCATTTTGCAGGACAATGATCAAGGATGTACAGTGCAAGCCGTTACTGATTTGTTTGATTGATGGGGCTGCTGAGTGCTGTACCACCTACTGCACTCCCCTGACTTAACCCCTTGTAAGTTCAACTCGATTTCTAAACTGAAGGAAACATTTCATGGCATTCGCTTCAGAACTGCTACAAATTCGTTGGGAAATAGACCACGCTGCTCAAACTGTCAACACAAGTGTCACTGGCCAATGACTTCCAAATCACTGACAACAGGTTATACACAATGCTGGTGACTACTTAGAAGGTCAGTAAAACTTTGAAACACATATCTATTTTGTACGAACTGTAAATAAGTAGTTTCCACTATTAAAGTTCCAACCCTCTTATTTGTGGTCTACCACTGCAGTGTTTGTATCCAGTACCAGCGGCCGGGCAAAGCAAGCACACCACCATCGTTTGCAGTCAGCACCACAGCTGGCAAATACAAATTCTTCAGGCCCCTGGCAGCAAGGCCTCCTCCACTTGCATCTCCACAAATGTTCTTGAGGCAGACCAGCTCTGTGCCATTGTGCATTCGCTTTTCAGTAATGTACTTGGATGGTTAATAGTGGTGTTAATGTTTCTCTATTCATGTCATTATTCAGTGTGTAGTTATTACCTGATGAAATTTTGTTTGTGTAATGGTTGTTAGTAAAAATTTCAGATAACAGCAGTATTATCTGGGATATCTACAATTAGACAATGGATTGGTGACGCAAAGTTTCTACCAGGCTTTAACAAAAACCTTTTTAGTCAACTTAGCAAGCAGCCCGAGGCACAGACCACTTTAGAAAGGGCATCTGTAGTGTCTTTTGATGAGATGTCAATAATGTCCCATCTGGAATACACGAAAGATCTGAATACAGGATTTGGATGATAGGAGAAGGAAACCACCTCCTGCAAAGTATGCACTTGTTTTTGTGGTTATAGGTATCTAAAGTAACTGGAAACTGCCTGTTTCATACTTTTTGTCTAATTCAGGAGTAAAATGTGGGTTTGTTGGGACTCTTACAGGAGCTAATTAATCTACTGGAAAAATGCAAAGTAGGAATCAAAATCGGTCATTTGCAATGAAGGAGCTAGTAATCGTTATTGGGACTCTTACAGGAGCTAATTATTTTACTGGTTATAATGTTCCATATTTATTCAAAAGCATAAAAAACAATCTGCTTTGTGGTAACTTCACTTCCAACAATGCTGTTGTTTCATTTGGAGATATTAGGCTGACATACGATATTTTCAAAAAAAAAAAAAAAAAAAAAAAAAGTGGAAGATATTAAAACTCACTGACAGTCATTTACAACCTGATTTATTCCACAAAATGAATGTGAAAATGACAGTTTAGTTCCCCCACTATTCTGTTGCGCAGCTGTCAGAACATGTATAGCAACAATGTCATGCACAGTGATACAGCTGAAAACTTAGTGTTTTATGGAATTTATTAACAATGTGTTTGAAGTTTTTAATAGCAAGACAGCGTTTTCCTCTAATTCATATAGATTTGCTATATCAGAACAAAGTCCAAAGGTAATGGCAGCAATAGAAAGAGCAAAAGAAGTTTTAAGCACTGTACATAAAATTGATAAGACAGGTAAACTTGACACCACCATGCATTACAGGATTGTTACAGCCCATTAATGGTATTGCGCAGTTTTCTGTAGAAGAACAAACTGTCAGCATTATGTTTTTACTGACTAGCAGGTTAAATGAGGATGGCCTAGAGAATTTATTTTCAATGTTACATTAGAAAGGTGGCTACAACTGGAATGCAACTGCAAGAACACTAAGGCGCATGTTCAAACCAGCTCTGTGAATTCACTAATGAAACCTGAGCTTTAAAGTGTGAGAATGACACTGATAAGATGCTTTTACTGAGTAATATTGAGTTGGAAAATGGAAGTTATGAATCTCAGTAGTTGACGGGTTCTGAAAACATGGAAATCCCTTATACACATAGTTGCTCTGCAGATGGACAAGACACTAACATTGAAGGTGAGAATATCTGGTTTCCTCTCAGAAAGGCCTTTCTTTTGAACGATGTTCAGCAGTGCATTTTGCTGGCTGCTTAGCACATAAATATGCCCTCAGTTACGATTGTTGGAGACATAGGGAGACACTTGTGGTGATGAGCTTCAAGAGAAGAGAGAGTTATTTATTATCTGTAAAAGGTACATAACTGGTAATTTGTGTGATTTTCCAACTGGCTTCAGAGCTCTAACTTTTGAGTTAAGTAACATTGAGACTTTTTAAAACTCATATGTGTCCTGTTCTGTAAGGTTTACTTATAACAGAAACATAAAGTTTAAAAGTTTAAGATCCTTAACTACATGAAATCTGCAGTTGAATAATTTCACTGACTGGATGTTGAAGAATATGAAAACAGACTTTTTATTTTAAATCATCTTCCTAAATACAATTTATATTATAATTGCAGAACTACATTCAAAGACATGTTTCATAAAACTTTATTAAAACTTAAGATACTAAAAATGTGTTGTGTTGAAGTGACATAAATAAATATGTTATACTGCACTTATAAATTTCATTGTCTTTTCTTCATCACTTTGCCCCATTTAAATAAAAGGAGGTAACTGTTAAATGTGAGCAACTGTTAAATCTGAGCAAAACATTTCTGTTTGTGACATTAGTGATTTGCTGAAAGCATATTGAAGATTTTTACAGTGTCTCAATTTTTTTTGTAGTAGCAATCTTGAAGATAAAGTTGTTCAGTATACAGATGAAATGACATTCATTTACAAATAAAGTATGCAGATGAAAATGTGGTTGTGGTTGAGAATGGTTACAGAAATATTTGCAAAAGAAGTTCAAACACTTTCTGAGTCTTATTTACTGTCTCAATGTTAAAAATATATTGTCATTATAACTCAGCTACGCCTTATACATCCACTATACAAAGTACAGGATTTTGTCCGTAGTATCGAGATATGACACCCAATGGTACCTCGGTTGTGTTTACTATGCTCAAATCATTTACTTGATTAGCAGTTACAATGAGCCTTCTACACATACTATTCACCAGTTAAATTTTTATTTGACACATTAAGATCAGTGAGTTTTGTTGTACATGTTCATTTTAACATCAGGCAAGAACAGTAAGATGGGAGGGGAAAAAAAAAAAAAAAAGAACAGAACAGCAGTGGGTGCCTGTATAGCTGGGCCATCCACAGTTGTGTGGCACTGCTACTGACAGGTGATTTCTTGTATTCGGATAAACTTATTTTTACTGTTGCTAGTGTCTAATAAGGGGAAATGGGCAGGTATTGGCAAGGGATGAACAACTGTAAAGAGCAAAGCCGAAAACAAATTACTGAGACAGCTGTAATCGAATTTTCTATAGGGCTTCGAACTCAAAACCAGCAGGCTTCAGACGTTTATTACAGTTGCATTGGTACAATATGTGTTAATCATTTGTCAGTAAACTAACTAATTAAATTCAAATAAGCTGAAAATAATTTGAAAGCTTTCTAGTGTTGTATCTGTATGTGGAGCTTTTTTTACCCCATAATCCATATCAAATGAGCTGCAGAACAGAGCGCGTGACAGGTGACGAGTGTGTAAACTACGCAATTGCATAAAGCAACAGTTTCTCAGAAATCTTTTATTGCAATATGTCCTCCATTCAAACACTAAACTTGAGAAATGTTTATGAGCATTACTTTTCATTCATGTCATTTATGTTTGCTGCATGTAATTGTAAGAAGTATCCCAGTAGTATAAATAAATTTCATTTGTAGAATTATGGGAGCTAATATGTGACCTTCAGCTACAGTCAACTGTGGTGTGAATGCACGTGGTGTGTAGCACTCCAGCCTTCTGCTAATTGACAACAAATGTGTCCGGTGATCTGGGCCTCAGAAACTTAGCAAAGAAACAGTGTTGGCAATTCCATGTCCTGTACAGGGGCATCTGTCTGCTGTGTCTTCCGCATTTAATAGAGGTTTTCTATATGCCTCTCTGAGATTAATCTTTAAATTTTACTTTTCTGAGTTTTAAATGTTTCTATACACCGCATCTATTTCTCCTACAATTGTATGTTTCCAACTAAAGTATCTCTATGTATTTCTGGCATTCATTTTGATTTAACCTTTTTTCACTTCCTGTTAATTTGATTCCTAAGTAGCCTATCTGCTCTCTTCCTACCTCATTTTTAGAACTGTTATTTTTTTTCTTTCATTCATAAGCATGAGCAATTCCTGAGATATCTGTGGTGTCTTACCCTCTCTTTCCTTGTACTTCTTGAAGCTTTTACTTTGCCAGCTCATCACTGTCTTGAAGAATTTACACTTCATCTCTTTCTGTCTTAATTTTCAGTATTCAAACATTTATGTACTCCTTTTCGGGTATACTCTTGAATTTCAGCTTGCTGCTCCTCCCTACTACTAATACAAAAGATGATGATGTAACTTTAAGGGCATCATGGGAAAAAATCAGTATCAGAACTTGAAGTACATTTTTTCATTTCTTATATGTGTCCAAGTGAAACTGACATGTTGCCAGCAGAAAGGGGTTCTGGGCGCTACTTGCCCTGATTTAGACTTAAGCTGAGTTTTGTTATTCTTTGTTTATATCTAAAGAGCCAGAACATTTTCAGTACTCAGACATGTATTGTATAAATAATGGTGCTGTAGGGTCTGTCCAGAAGCAGAAATAGCCCAAACACACAAATCAAGCATTTATTATATTCCTCATTTACTATGTTTCTTTAAAACAGTGTTGAATTGAGGTGCAGTTTAATTTTAATGATGGTTGCTGTTCATCCAAAATGCCACTCAAACTTTGTGCCACTGTACTGTGTTCCTCACTAACAAAACCATATGTCTGTGATACTCTGCAATTAGATGTGGAGGGGCCAAATTATTTATGTTGAATATAAGATCTATATTATGTGAGCAAATATCCAAAATTTGTTTGTTGATCTCTGTCTTAAAGTGCACCACATTGGTTGCAACGCAAAGTAGCTTCCTATGACTTTTCTATAAATATGATGTTTGCTGTTGCAGGTGTACAAAGAGTTGTTGACCTTTGTGCAGCCCCAGGTAGCTGGAGTCAGGTTTTGTCCCAGAAATTAAGGTATTACTTCTTTTCAATAATTTTTTTTGTCATTTTAGGATAGTGGTTCATGGTGTGGGTTCCTGTTGTCATGTCCTAGTTCATGAATCACAGGCAACGTATGAGTGGCCAAGTAAGTGGTCCTGACAGTCAGGATACCAGTTATTTTGGAATAAGGCTGGGCATCTTGGACGTATTCTGAGTCGTGGTCACCTTTGTGCTCAGATGGCAAAGACTACCAAATCCACCGGTTAGTCCCTCAACCATTAGGGGTAAAACTCAATGGGACCCGGGGCAAGTAAGGCTAGCATCCTGCTTCCCTGGTACTTTAAATATGACTGGCAACAATCAGAGCAAAATGCCTCGGACCTTTGGAGGTGACGGAGTTCCACCTCTAATTGACAAACCAGGGACTCCTAAGATACGACTTGGCAAACGAATGGTAATGAGATGGGGAGCTATTAATTTCAATGGGGCTACTCTGGGAAGAAGGTAGAGCTGGCAGAGGCTGCAAGTAAGATGGGGTTGGACGTTTTAGCTGTTAGTGACATTCAGGTAAGGGGTGAGAAAGAAGAGGAAGTGGGAGAATACAAGGTGTACCTGTTGTGGGTTAGCAGGAGAGCCAACACCGGGTTACTAGAGGAAGCCGAAAGGCACGCGTTTTAGCTCATGCAGGCTGGCGTGAGGTCTGGAACAGGACAAGGAAATTAGAATTTAGAAAAACGGACATAGCTGGTGGAATACTTAACTTTAATCCATAAGTGGTGAACGTCGCTCTTGACTGTACATTATTCACAATATCAGTAGTAACTGAACATGGCGCCTTGCTAGGTCGTAACAAATGACGTAGCTGAAGGCTATGTTAACTATCGTCTCGGCAAATGAGAGCGTATTTTGTCAGTGAACCATCACTAGCAAAGTCGGTTGTACAACTGGGGCGAGTGCTAGGAAGTCTCTCTGGACCTGCCTTGTGGCGGCGCTCGGTCTGCAATCACTGATAGTGGCGACACGCAGGTCCGACGTATACTAACGGACCGCGTCCGATTTAAAGGCTACCGCCTAGCAAGTGTGGTGTCTTGCAGTGACACCACAGTACCTGTCAGGAGTCAAAGCAGGAATAGCACAATGGGGTGTAGGGCTTTACAACCGGAAAGAAATGGAACCCAGCGTAGTTGCAATAAGGTATGTAAACGAACTACTGATGTGGATAGATTTGACAGTGTCTAGCAAGAAAATTAGGATGGTGTCAGTATATTCGCATTGTGAAGGGACAGATCAAGATAAGATGGATAGTTTTTATGACGCACTCAGTGACGTAGTTGTTAAAGTAAAGGACAAGGACAGTATTCTGCTCATGGGTGATTTTAATGCCAGGATTGGAAATCGTACAGAAGGGTATGAAAAGGTTATGGGTAAATTTGGAGAGGGTATGAAGGCCAACAGGAACGGGAAACAACTCTCGGATTTCTGTGCCAGTATGGGCTTAGTAATCACAAACTCCTTTTTTTTTTTTTTAAATAAGAACATTCACCGGTATACTTGGGAAGGCAGGGGAACCAGATCTGTCATTGACTTTATAATAACAGTTCAGGAAGGCTGTGAGGGACACACGTATATTCAGGGGATTCTTTGATGACACTGATCACTATTTAATCTGCAGTGAAATTGGTATTGTGAGGCCGAAAGTGCAGGAGGTCAGGTCCATATGTAGGAGGATAAGAGTGGAGAAACTTCAGGATAAAGAAATCAGGCACAAGTACATAACAGTGATCTCAGAAAGGTACCAGTTAGTTGAATGTAGTCAATTACAGTCATTGGAAAAGGAATGGACAAGGTGCAGGGATACAGTACTAGAAGTGGCTAAAGAATGTCTTGGAACAGTATTGTGTAAAGGTAGGATGAAGCAAACAGCTTGGTGGAATGACACAGTCAAGGCAGCCTGCAAAAGGAAAAAGAAGGCATATCAAAAAGACTACATACTAGAACCCAGGTAGACAGAGAAAGTTATGTTGAAAGTTAGCGAAACAGATAATTGCAGCATCCAAGAAGAAATATTGGGAAGACTTTGGAAACAGGTTGGAGACTTTGGGTCAAGCTGCTGGAAAACCATTCTGAAGTGTAATTAGCAGTCTTCGAAAGGGAGGTAAGAAGGAAACGACAAGTATTTTGGACAGGTCAGGAAAACTGCTGGTGAATCCTGTTGATACCTTGGGCAGATGGAGGGAATATCTTGAAGAGTTGCTCAATGTAGGTGAAAATACGGTCAGTAATATTTCAGATTTCAGTGTACAATGGGATAGGAATGATGATGGGAATGGGATCACATTTGAGGAAGTGGAGAAAATGGTCAATAGATTGCCGTGCAGTAAAGCGGCTGGGGTGGATGAAATTAAGTCAGAACTCATCAAATACAGTGGAATGTCAGGTCTTAAATGGCTACACAGGATAATTGAAATGGTGTGGGAGTCGGGATAGGTTCCATCAGACTGGATGAAAGCAGTAATCACACCAATCTTTAAACATGGAAACAGAAAAGATTGTAACAACTACAGAGGTATCTCTTTAATCAGCATTGTGGGTAAAATCTTCTCAGGTATTGTTGAAAGCAAAGTGCGAGTATTAGCTGAGGACAAATTGGATGAAAATCAGTGTGGGTTTAGGCCTCTTAGAGGTTGTCAGGACCAGATCTTTAGCTTATGGCAAATAATGGAGAAGTGTTACAAGTGGAACAGGGAATTGTATCTATGCTTTATAGATCTAGAAAAGGCTGCAACCTGTCTCCACTGTTGTTCATATTATTTATGGATCATATGTTGAAAACAATAGACTGTCTGGGTGAGATTAAGATATGTGAACACAAAATAAGCAGTTTTGCATATGCGGATGACTTAGTTGTGATGGCAGATTCGATTGAAAGTTTGCAAAGTAATGTTTCAGAGCTAGATCAGAAATGTAAGGACTATGGTATGAAGATTAGCATCTCCAAAACGAAAGTAATGTCAGTGGGAAAGAGATATAAACGGATTGAGTGCCAAATAGGAGGAACAAAGTTAGAACAGGTGGACTGTTTCAAGTACTTAGGATGCATATTCTCACAGGATGGCAACATAGTGAAAGAACTGGAAGTGAGGTGTAGCAAAGCTAATGCAGTGAGCGCTCAGCTACAATCTACTCTCTTCTGCAAGAAGGAAGTCAGTACCAAGACTAAATTATCTGTGCACCGTTCAATCATTTGACCAACTTTGTTGTATGGGAGCGAAAGCTGGGTGGATTCAGGTTACCTTATCAATAAGGTTGAGGTTACGGATATGAAAGTAGCTAGGATGATTGCAGGCACTAGTAGATGTGAACAATGGCAGGAGGGTGTCCACAATGAGGAAATCAAATAAAAACTGGGAATGAACTCTATAGATGTAGCAGTCAGGGCGAACAGGCTTAGATGGTGGGGTCATATTACACGCATGGGAGAAGCAAGGTTACCCGAGAGACTCATGGGTTCAGCAGTAGAGGGTAGGAGTAGACCAAGGAGAAGGTACCTGGATTCGGTTAAAAATGATTTTGAAGTAATAGACGTAACATCAAAAGAGGCACCAATGTTAGCACTGAATAGGGGATCATGGAGGAATTTTATAAGGGGGACTATGCTCCAGACTGAACGCTGAAAGGCATAATCAGTCTTAAACGATGATGATGATGATGATGATGATGATGATGATGATTTTAGGATAGTAAGAAGACATTCTGTTTCTGCCACAAGGAATGCAAACATAAATTATGGTAACAATGAATGATTAATGGAAAATCTCATATAAAGATGTGAAACAAATACTAACAAAGAGATAGAGGGGCTGGCCAGTACTTACCTCAGCTCAGTACAGCCGATAGATACACAAAAAACAGAACCAAAAATTTACGTTCCTAGTTTTCGGAACAAATGTTCCTTCATCAGGGAGGAGAAGAGGGGAAAGAAAGGGAAGAAGTGAAAGTAGATTCAGTTACTCACAACAACAATGAATGGATAGAACAGTTACTACTCACAAGTAAAATATATTCATTTTTGAGGGAAGAAATATTGATAGTAGATGAGTTTGGATGATTAAGAAGTACTCTAGTGACTAACAATGATAGTAGATGTGCATCATAGTTAATTTCCATAGCTTGCTGCAATATGATATAGAACCTTTGGATAGGCAATGTCAGAATGTTCTGTGTGGATTACTGTTCTCTCCAATGTAAATTTGAGCTAAACATTGAATCTCAATACTTTTGTAAGCTACTGAACTTTGAAGTGCCACATGATATTAGATGGAAAGCCATAATTGAAAGTAAAGTAATGTGAATATATGTTACTGTAAAAGTAAGATGATTGGTAAATCCTAGAATTAACTGGTGAAACCTAAGACTGACCAACACGGTGTGTTAAAAGTTTGAAATTTCATACTATGTAGAGATTTCGAACTTTTACTAGGAGACAATGGTGAATCTTTGGATGTATTTACTTATAATTATCTTACTTTTACAGTAACATATACAAAAATACACCAATTTTCAATTGAATAATCTTACTATCTAACAGTTTTCTTTTAGTGCAATATAAAGTGTCTTTGTTACCAAATGTATTTTCATGTCATTGTCTTTGCATTTCCAAATGATGTCTTTGTTAGTGAGCAGTGACTGTGGGTGTTTATTGAGAGAAATGCTGTGATTACTGAGGGTGGGGGAACTGCTTGTCCACACCACTGCAGAACATAACTGAAAAATCAGGATACATTTTGCATGCTTATAAATTTGTGACATCAATACATTACTCCCATAGATTTGTTCTCATTCAGTACCATACATGTCTTTAATTGTGTAGTAAACATTAGGCACGTAGTAAATACAATCCTGGAAATGGAAAAAAGAACACATTGACACCGGTGTGTCAGACCCACCACACTTGCTCCGGACACTGCGAGAGGGCTGTACAAGCAATGATCACACGCACGGCACAGCGGACACACCAGGAACCGCGGTGTTGGCCGTCGAATGGCGCTAGCTGCGCAGCATTTGTGCACCGCCGCCGTCAGTGTCAGCCAGTTTGCCGTGGCATACGGAGCTCCATCGCAGTCTTTAACACTGGTAGCATGCCGCGACAGCGTGGACGTGAACCGTATGTGCAGTTGATGGACTTTGAGCGAGGGCATATAGTGGGCATGCGGGAGGCCGGGTGGACGTACCGCCGAATTGCTCAACACGTGGGGCGTGAGGTCTCCACAGTACATCGATGTTGTCACCAGTGGTCGGCGGAAGGTGCACGTGCCCGTCGACCTGGGACCGGACCGCAGCGATGCACGGATGCACGCCAAGACCGTAGGATCCTACGCAGTGCCGTAGGGGACCGCACCGCCACTTCCCAGCAAATTAGGGACACTGTTGCTCCTGGGGTATCGGCGAGGACCATTCGCAACCGTCTCCATGAAGCTGGGCTACGGTCCCGCACACCGTTAGGCCGTCTTCTGCTCACGCCCCAACATCGTGCAGCCTGCCTCCAGTGGTGTCGTGACAGGCGTGAATGGAGGGACGAATGGAGACTGTATTGGTTAATAAAAAAAAAAATGGAGATGAGAGACCGTGAAAAAGGGAAAGAATGAAAGAAATGCAGATCGGACTTTGTATTACGGAAAAGCTATCGGACTTCGTTATTCGGAAAAGCTATTGTTGGGGTGGTCCTTGTGGCGTTTTTGAGCAAAAGTTAAACCAATTTTCACTACAAAAGTTATTGAAAAGAAACAGAGAATAACAGAATGTAACTGACAGGGGGAAATGGCGTAGCTTAGAGTTCATTCTTTACCAGGTTAACATGTCTTCTTTCGGGCGGCGTCCACGTCTTCAAAAATCTCCTTCATTTCAGCGTGAAAAAATCTGCTCCGAAATCTTGTAATAGTCCAGGGATCACTAATTTATACCAATTAAAATCATCTTGATACTGTATGCAATTTAATTCACTTTGCTACTTCCATCCACCGAAGTTCTTAATAACTTCCACAATGTCTACACATTACAATCAGATCAAGATTAGCCATTAAGTTTTTACGTCAGCATCCGATCACGCCTGCCTTAAGCTACCGCTGTCAAGAGACAAACAAAAAATGGATAGAAAACAAAAAAAGTGTTACCATTTTAGTATTTTCTCTGCCGTCGAGCGCTCATACCGCTGCGACGGGATATTTTTTATCTGAGGGAACGAGTGTAGTGCGGCGAAATTTAAAGCCCCGCTACAAGACGTGTCGTCTTCAGCGATGAGAGTCGCTTCTGCCTTGGTGCCAATGATGGTCGTATGCGTGTTTGGCGCCGTGCAGGTGAGCGCCACAATCAGGACTGCATACGACCGAGGCACACAGGGCCAACACCCGGCATCATGGTGTGGGGAGCAATCTCCTACACTGGCCGTACACCACTGGTGATCGTCGAGGGGACACTGAATAGTGCACGGTACATCCAAACCGTCATCGAACCCATCGTTCTACCATTCCTAGACCAGCAAGGGAACTTGCTGTTCCAACAGGACAATGCACGTCCGCATGTATCCCGTGCCGCCCAACGTGCTCTAGAAGGTGTAAGTCAACTACCCTGGCCAGCAAGATCTCCGGATCTGTCCCCCATTGAGCATGTTTGGGACTGGATGAAGCGTCGTCTCACGCGGTCTGCACGTCCAGCACGAACGCTGGTTCAACTGAGGCGCCAGGTGGAAATGGCATGGCAAGCCGTTCCACAGGACTACATCCAGCATCTCTACGATCGTCTCCATGGGAGAATAGCAGCCTGCATTGCTGCGAAAGGTGGATATGCGCTGTACTAGTGCCGACATTGTGCATGCTCTGTTGCCTGTGTCTATGTGCCTGTGGTTCTGTCAGTGTGATCATGTGATGTATCTGACCCCAGGAATGTGTCAATAAAGTTTCCCCTTCCTGGGACAATGAATTCACGGTGTTCTTATTTCAATTTCCAGGAGTGTAGTTATGATTAATTTGTAGAGTGGCCATCGCCAAAACATCATATGACTAATATGTTGATGGATTTGTCTGATTAAATGGTCTGTATGTTGACTACTTTTATGTAATGTCTATTCACTTTGTTTTCTTCTGTTTTTCATGCTGTGTGGCTTCTCTGACAAATAATTTCATGCATGAAATTAATATTGAGAGAGAACAGTATCTTGGTATAAGTATAATTCTGTATCTGTAATTTAATTTAAACTAGTTGGCAAAATCAAACAGTGGAAAATCTAGGATGGAATAATGACAATATTGAGAAATATCCAGAAAAGTCAAGTAGAAATACTCAAATTCACATAAAATATAAATTCTGTAGTGTCCCTAAGCCTGTCAAAAATCTGTTCTTAATTTTAATTAAGACAAGAGTTATGTTAATTTTTTTGAAACATATGAAATTTTCCCCACTCATATGTTGAAAACTATTGATCTCACTGCAGCACTTTCGTTTGTTCATTACCAAAATACCTCACTCAGCTATGAATCATTTAAATTTTTCATATTGCATTACATTTCCTGTACACAAGCTTCTGAAAGCAGTGTTTTTATGCTGTTGTGTCAATACTTAACTTGTAACAAATGTGAAGTTTAAAGTCTCTTATCTCACAAAAAAAGTAAAAATTCTGAAATTTATGTGTATTATTGCTCTCATTTGGCAGCAGTATTTCTACATCAAAAATCTTTTCTAAATTTTAATTTTGGGCTGCTGTTATTGTTGGTTATTGAAATATGGGAAATTTTCATATCTGGAAAAGTTTCCTTCTTAAGGTTGCATGCCTTGAAAGTTATTATACACATGAAATAATTCTCAGTGTCTACAAAAAATGAAATATATTAAAAAAGCAATCTGACCTGCCAAAAGGAGATGGTGGGAGCTGCCTGAACACTATTCCTTAGTCTCAGAACAGAAAAGAGAAATTGATCAAAATAAATTCATGAGCACAGGATGTAATGGAAGTAAGAGGTTAATTAAAGAGCACTGTACACTAATCCAACAATGGGAAAACAGCCCTTAATTCAGAGTCAGTGGCACTACTGGTGTCACTGCTCGTACTGACAGATATTATCAAGTCTTTGATGCATGTTGTAACACTGCTTCATTATTCCTTGCTTCCTGTATCGCTCATTTCATGGGGTTCACTATCTTTTGCCAGTCTTCTGTTGTCAGTTTTTTAACTGCGTTCTTCAAAAAGCATTCCACTTCAGTCAACATAATTTTTTTAATTTTCTGTAGCGATATGATGTTTAACCTGAGCCCAAATCTGTTTGGTATTGCTTTGAAATGGCAATGGTGAGGAGACAACCTGAGCACTTTATGTTTGTGTTTTTATTTTGCTATTTCATCCACAGTGTAAACAGGGTTCTTTGGCATATGTTTTGACGCAAGTTCTAACAGTTCTGCCCTTGTCAAGTTCCTGTTAAACTGTATTTTATGTTTCACTAGCCAGCAAACAATGTTTATTCTTCTTCATTGTCTTTGTGGGTACCTTATATTCTATAACTAAATGATTTGTAGCATTATCAGTAATATTTATAGAGCTTTTCATTAAGTTTTCAAGCACAGATTCTTCAGATCATTTCACAAAAGGTTGTGATTCATCACTTTGTTTTAGGCAGAGGTCTTGTTTGATCTGAATAACAGCAGACAGTTAGGAAAAGAACCTTTTGCAATTTCATCGTGTACTACTATTATTGTTTTTCTTACCAATCTGACCTGCCATACTACCACTGATGGTATTGTCTGTCCAACATTTTTTTTAAAAAAAACTGTGTCCTGCATTCACCCATGTTTCATTAAGCCAAATGATATTGTCAGCATTTGTCCCTGCTAATGCCCTAAGAAAGTGGCATCACCAGGTTATCCCCTGCTACGAAGGTAGCTTGTACCTTTTTGAGTATTGGTTACTCCTTTTTTGAATAATATGCATATATCTGGCAACAAATCACATCTTCTTGTGACTTTCTTCTCAAGGTGTCTCTTCTTTCCATGAGACACCAATTTAGATGACTCCCCTGATTCTTTGTGACTTTCTCCTTACAGAGTCTTATCACTGAGCATTCTTTGATTTGTAGACAGCTGCAGTTTGTTCCACCATTTGATCCTACGGAGCAGAAGACGCTCCTGTATCCCTACCACTCTCAAAATATTCCCTTGAGTAACACATGAATTCATGCAACTGACTGTGTATAATCATGACATGTCTGCTACTTTTTGAAAGTCTCTCAGTGGTGTGAAACTGTGGTATGCCTCTCTTGCCATTACTTACATTACACATCACAAGGCAAGAGTCACCTAAATCTCTCACTACGATGCCTCATTGAGGACTGGCTGGCACAATATGTGGGATAGAAAAACACAGCAGAAGTGGAAACACAATGGGAGCTGACAGTGCCACTGCAAGCACAGGTATCATTGGTGTATAGATGATGGAAGCTGTGCAGTCAAGTGACAACTAGTTTCAATCAGATTATAAACTGTTTGAGTTGCCTCAGTGGTTACGATAATGGCCTCATAGTAAAAGTCTAGAAATGGGTCAGTGTCAGCCACGGTGCTTTTCCTCTATGACACATGGGTTGCTAATGAATCAGTTTTGCACAGCCAGTGGGTGGATAGTTTTAAGTTACCAGTGAGAGGTGAGACAAGAGGCACCTTATTTCAAGTGCTAATATTGAACTATTCAGTTTTCTTCACAGATTATTTGTGGTTTCCTTAAAATATGGGCACAGTAGCCTTGACAGATTTTTAATATTTGTTTGAAATGTATGTTATGGCAACAAACTGTTTTGCAACGTAATCAGCACTCTAAGTTAGGTTTAAAAGATATCAGTTTGGTTGTGAACTGGTGAAACCAACAACTGTTCTGTGGATTTTATTTATTTATTTTACAGCAAGATATACTAGGTAGACAGATACTGTTGAATCACTCAGTTTTCAAACATAAAGTAGAGAAACATGGTAATTACTAAGGAAGTTGGATGGAAACAAAAATAAAGTAAACTACAACACCCATACATCAGCTAATAGATTTATGTCACATTTACTGTACACAGCAAGAACATCAAGGCTTAAAACTCATACAAAATACATCAGATTCAAACTTCCATTGCTCAAAATGAACAGCAATGAACAATCTGAGTTTTCAAGAAATTTCTCTATACCTGAAATCTCTGTTGTTCTTAAGGTACTGATAATGATGGAATCCACCCAGAATTTATTCTGCTCAATGGGAACTACACAAAAAGATGGCTGATGGATTTCTTCCCTGACATTATGATATCTGGTTCAATCCTACAAAAAATGAAGCAGTCAAAAATCATAGCAATACTAAGACCCTGCAAGGCATCAGACCAGCCTAAGAACTATCGCCCTGTTGCTTTATTGAGCGCTATATGTAAGTTCCTTGAAAGAATTCTGTACGAACAGATTAGTGCAGCGAGCTTGCAGAACCTACCTAAGAGCAAGCTGGATTCCAACCAGGAAGGAGCTGCGCTGACCAGGTCTTATCTTTAACGAGAGTTATTGAAGTAGCATACCAAACAAAGTAGAAAACATCAGTTCCTTTTGTTGATCTGAGTGCAGCATATGACACAGTCTGGAGACATGGACTGCTTTATAAATTATTATTACTTGAATTATGCAGACAGACAACAAAACTTAGCTGGAAGGACATTTACAGTAACTACAGGAAGAGACACTAGCTGTCAAAGAGCATTGAGTAATGTCTTACTATGGGAAACTGCCCTTTCTCCTCTTTTGTTTAATTTATGTGTATCGGATATTCCTCCAATCCCAACTCCTGATATCAAATGAAAGAGCATGGTACTGCTGATAACACTGACCTCCCAATGTTGAACGATGTAGATTAAGATTGAGGCATCCCACTCTAGGACTCTCACAGACACTGAATTCATTACCATTGATAAATGGAAATGTTGCTGGAAACAGAATTGCCCCACACAATGCCTGAAACTGTCTTGCATCCAAAATGAATTCTCTGGATTCAACAAGCCTCAGGCAATTTGGAGTACCCTGAACAGCATCTGAATGGGCCATGGAAGATGTGCAGACACTCACCTCAGTTGGGGCGAATCTTCATCACCATTGTGAGACTGTGGTGTAGAATGATAGACATTTCAGTCGCTTCAACACAACTTCTGACTGATAGAAGTTCCTTATTCCTCCTTCTGCACTCAAATTGTGAAGTGCTGGTGTTTCTATTTTCACAGCAGCAGATTGACGTGATCAGTGTCAACTTTGATATTGTGGTCACAGCAGCAGCATACTTAGTATGCGCGCTCTCTGTACAATATAGGCAACCTACACACATGTCATTGGCATAGAACAGATACTTTTATGTATTATCATTGTATTTTTGTTGGGGAACTATGCTGTGTTAACTGCCTTTTCTTGAGAGCTATTTATAATCTTTGTTTGGTGCACATATTGATTATGAGGTACATGAATTGCTACTAAATGAATTACACAGTGCACCTGAAACTGTAAGACCAATGAAGAACAATTTATTCTTATTTGAAAAATATAAGTTCTCATTATATATTATTAATTTTTTTTGAAGGTCCAAAAATGAGAGTGCAGACGATAATGTGAAGATAGTGGCAGTGGATTTGCAGTCAATGGCCCCAATTCCTGGTGTTATCTGCATACGGGGTGACATAACAGAAACCAATACAGCAGAAAGAATAATAAAAGAGTTTGATGGATGTCCAGCAGATCTCGTCATTTGTGATGGTGCACCAGATGGTATGTGTAGTGTTGCTACATGTTTATGTTTGAGTCTGAAATACATTTGTAATCTACTGGAATATCTTAATATTTTACTTTGAAGTTTATTTTAGATAGAAAGCTGCCCCTCACATTTTTAATTGCTTATGTTTATATCCAGTTACACAACTCTGGCTAGTTTGCTCTCAAGTGCCAGGACTAATATGTTTCACCGTGTTCAAAGTAGAGTTCTGTAGGTGTTGTAATTATCTCTCCATGCATTGTGTGCTCGCAATTTCTTCGATGGTCTGGTGTTTCCATCTCTGCTTCCACAAGACAACAGTTCTTGTTCTCTAGGGATGTTATTAATGAAAGAAGCTAATTTTTTAGAGGAAAAAATTACCTGATTAATTAATTATTAATTCTGTGAGATGACTGGACATCAGTTTCAGAAGGATTTTTTCTGGTTGACTCTCATCATTTTCAGGTGTGCAGCAAAAAGAGTAAAAACAATACCTATACCATTAATGGTTATAACCTACAAACAAATCTAAATTTAACCACCATGTTTGGTTTTTGTAAGAATATATGATAATTTTTGTGTTTGGAGCAAAATGTGTCATTACAAGTGAGGAGAAAAAACTTTCCAGAGTATGGAAAGCTCCATAAAACACTTTTTTTTTTGTGTCAACACATGGTAAAGGGTTTAATTATATAATCTTAAAGATAGGTAAATACTTTGTTGGAGTTAATTGTAGTTGATATGCTATACAATATTGTAAAAGCTGTTTCCAACAGTCAACATGCTTTAAACTGTTATTGAAAGCATGGCTGATTTCAGGATCTTATGACTTCATATGGGATAATAATAACAATAAGCTCCTCCTTCTGAATTAATGTTTTAGGCTTTTGTAACTTTCAGTCTACTTCTGTGTGACAATGGGAATAAAATGTCTCCAGACATATTTTTTTTTTTATGAGTGGTCAGAGTAGTTACCTCAGGTCCATGTCAGTAGTTCATTTCTACAACTCCTCAAGGTCTATCTAAGTTATAATCCTCTACATCGTTAATGGGAAAGAAATTAAACAATGGAAAATCCAGGGTAGAATAATGACAATATTATGAAAAAGATAGATTGATACTCAACATCTAGTAAAGATACTGAATCGCAGACAGGCACAACAAATAGACGGCTAAGCAAACACACACACACACACACACACACACACACACACACACACACACACACACACAAAAAAACCAATGTGTCTAGCCAGCTCATTTGTTTAGCAGTCTTTTTGTTGTACCTGTCTTTGACTCAGCATCTCCACCATATGATGAGTAACAATCTAGCCATCTCATAATGAAAAAGAAGTGACCTAAGAAATTATCTTTGGATAGTTGTGGTTTTTTCCTCACCTCCTTTTATATTGTGGTCTTACAGACTAAAAGAGAAACTTTTGTGTCCTTTTTTTGTGTTCGCTATAACTGTGAACTAAATTATTTTCCATTTGAGTATGACCTTTTTCCAAAAGATTCGATAATTTATGTTTTAATATAAAAATAAAAACAATCACATTTTGACAAAATAATTCTCCCCACGCCACCAAGAGTGTCTTTCCGCCGTCCACTTAACCTCCGTAACCTCTTGTTTCATCCCTATGAAATCCCCAAACCACCTTCCCTACCCTCTGGCTTCTACCCTTGTAACTGCCCCTGGTGTAAAACCTGTCCCGTGCACCCTCCCACCACCACCTACTCCAGTCCTGTAACCCGGAAGGTGTACACGATCAAAGGCAGAGCCACATGTGAAAGCACCCACGTAATTTACCAACTGACCTGCCTACACTGTGAAGCTTTGTATGTGGGAATGACCAGTAACAAACTGTCTATTCGCATGAACGGACACAGGCAGACAGTGTTTGTTGGTAATGAGGATCATCCCGTGGCTAAACATACCTTGGTGCACGGCCAGCACATCTTGGCACAGTGTTACACCGTCCGGGTTATCTTGATACTTCCCACTGACACCAACCTATCAGAATTCCGGAGATGGAAACTTGCCCTTCAATATATCCTCTCTTCCCGTTATCCACCAGGCCTCAACCTCCGCTAATTTCAAGTTGCCGCCGCTCATCCCTCACCTGTCATTCAACATCATCTTTGCCTCTGTACTTCCGCCTCGACTGACATCTCTGCCCAAAATCTTTGCCTTTACACATGTCTGCTTGTGTCTGTATATGTGCTGATAGATGTGTATGTGTGTGTGTGTGTGTGTGTGTGTGTGTGTGTGTGTGTGTGTGTGTGTGTGGGCGTGCGCGCGAGTGTATACCTGTCCCTTTTCCTCCCTTTTCCCCCTAAGGTAAGTCTTTCCACTCCCGGGCCTGGAATGACTCCTTACCCTCTCCCTTAAAACCCACATCCTCTCGTCTTTCCCTCTCCTTCCCTCTTTCCTGATGAAGCAACCGTGGGTGGCGAAAGCTTGAAATTTGTGTGTGTGTGTTTGTGTTTGTTATTGTCTCTATCAACATACCAACATTATCTGTATCACCAAGATTAATCAACACTTTGCCCTTACATCTTTTCTAATACTGATTTCTGTGCACATAGTTGAGTCCACTTTCATTTGCATATAACAATTCCATTGTTATTTACGAATTTGGTTACAATAGTTTATGGTTTACTACGCTGTAGGGCTTTCTCCCAATTGCCTTTCACTGATTTATTCGCAAAGTTGACAGCTATTTCTCCCCCACTCCTCCACTTGTTTATATGTAATTCTTTCACATGCGTTTACATCTCTTTAATTGCCAAGCTAAGTAGTTTACGTTTTCTTTTATGACTTTAGCTTCCTGTTTACCCAATTTTAGAAATTTCATCTGTTTTTTTCTTTTTTTCTTTTCCGGTTTTTTTTAGTATCATATAGATCATCCACTCATTACCTCTTATTAACCATTATCTGTTTTCACGATTTTCATATGAATTTTTCTGATTTTTTTCTAAATTTAGTCTTTGCTTTTCTCCCGTTTTTCTATATTTTATCCAACCATTTTTGCCACTCCTGCAATTTCTAACACTTCAAACTATCCTCTCTTGCACAGATGAATCCTATTTCATATTACGAGGTGCATTCAATTTCTAAGGCCTCCGATTTTTTTTCTCCGGACTGGAAAGAGATAGAAAAATGCGCATTGTTTTAAAATGAGGCCGCGTTCATTGTCAATACGTCCCAGAGATGGCAGCACCATACGGCAGATGGATTTTACCGCCAGCGGCGAGAATGAGAACTGTTTTAAATACTTAAAATGGCGACGTTTTCCTTACTTGAACAGCGTGCAATCATTAGTTTTCTGAATTTGCTTGGTGAGAAACCAATTGAAATTCATCGACAGTTGAAGGAGACATGTGGTGATGGAGTTATGGATGTGTCAAAAGCGCGTTCGTGGGTGCGACAGTTTAATTAAGGCAGAACGTCGTGCGACAACAAACCGAAACAACCTCGGGCTCGCACAAGCCGGTCTGGCGACATGATCGAGAAAGTGGAGAAAATTGTTTTTGGGGATCGCCGAATGACTGTTGAACAGATCGCCTCCAGAGTTGGCATTTCTGTGGGTTCTGTGCACACAATCCTGCATGACGACCTCAAAATGCGTAAAGTGTCATCCAGATGGGTGCCACGAATGCTGACAGACGACCACATGGCTGCCCGTGTGGCATGTTGCCAAGCAATGTTGACGGCATGTTGCCAAGCAATGTTGACGCGCAACGACAGCATGAATGGGACTTTCTTTTCGTCGGTTGTGACAATGGATGAGGTGTGGATGCCATTTTTCAATCCAGAAACAAAGCACCAGTCAGATTCACCGCCACCAAAAAAATTTCGGGTAACCGCCAGCGCTGAAAAAATGATGGTATCCAGGTTCTGAGACAGCGAGGGCGTAATCCTTACCCATTGCGTTCCAAAGGACACTATGGTAACAGGTGCATCCTACGAAAATGTTTTGAAGAACAAATTCCTTCCTGCACTGCAACAAAAACGTCCGGGAAGGGCTGCGCGTGTGCTGTTTCACCAAGACAATGCACCCGCACATCGAGCTAACGTTACGCAACAGTTTCTTCATGGTAACAACTTTGAAGTGATTCTTCATGCTGCCTACTCACCTGACCTGGCTCCTAGTGACTTTTGGCTTTTTCCAACAATGATAGACACTCTCCGTGGCCGCACATTCACCAGCCGTACTGCTATTGCCTCAGCGATTTTCCAGTGGTCAAAACAGACTCCTAAAGAAGCCTTCGCCGCTGCCATGGAATCATGGCGTCAGCGCTGTGAAAAATGTATACGTCTGCAGGGCGATTACGTCGAGAAGTGAGCCAGTTTCATCGATTTCGGGTGAGTAGTTAATTAGAAAAAAAATCGGAGGCCTTAGAACTTGAATGCACCTCATATGTCCGTTGTTTTCAAAAATTTTTTGCCACTCCAGAAGGAGCCACTGTCTCTGATAGCTTGCCTAATTATAATTAATGTTTTGTACCCATGCTAACTTTAAAAAAGTGTCTCCAGAAATCACGTTCCTCTTCTGGTATAGTCTTTCAGAATGTGTGATTTTGGCTGTAGTTTACAGTTTACAAGACAAAATGTAATGCATTAATTAAGAATGAACATTCTCTCTGTGGGAAGTGCATTATGTAATAAGATTTCAGATTAATGCTGTGTACTGGAATGCGAATAAAACATAAATCTGCACACAAATCCTTGTTGCAATGATGTGTCTGTAGAAGGGTGTTCAGAGTTCTCTGTGGGTCCATATACAACTACAACTGCTTATGGCAAATGGCAATGGCATGGATTGTTTACAAAAGAATGAGGAGGAGAGAATTTTTTTCTCAAATTGGTGATGTCCTCTGTGCATAGCAGATCTGGTTCATCTGTACTTGGAGAAGACAAGACAGGGTGTTGCAAACAAATGGGAAAATTTGAAGTTAATGTTGACATTCTTGCAGTAGTAGTACAGGTGCAGGAATGGCATCAGACACTATGTCACCATGACAGACATTTAGTGAACATGGAGCATTGTACTACATATGTTCACCATTTGTGGATTTTACTGAGATTGTGACAGTTATAATGTCTGATGCTGGCTAATGTATATACCTTAAACAAAAAATGGACCTTCCATTAATGTAAATAGTGTCATTGACACTTAAAACTGTATCGCGGCCCCCCCCCCCCTTCCCACCACACACACACACACACACACACACACACACACACACACACACACATACATGTGTGTAGTTATAAAGTTGAAATTCACTGTTGGTAATACAACAAAATCACCCATATAACTGGACATTTCAGAATGACATTTATTTTCTACAAGATTTCAAACCAGCCTTTTTTTGTTTGATTTTTCGTACTTTTTGTTTCTTTGCTTCTTTGAATGGAATATACAACAGAATAAGGGAGCTGGACGTACATACAAAGGGAATGGTGTGGTACAGGGAAGGGGGGGGGGGGGGGTCAAAGAAAACTATTTTTGTAATGTCTGACCCCATTGCACCTTTGGAAGCTTTGTTGTCATATGGGGTCCTTTTGTATAAGGCAAGTCCTTATCACTTAGTGCAAGAAATTGGTTAATTATTGCAACTCTTGATTGTATAAGCAGTCAGTAATTATCCTATCAGCTTAATTTGCTCCCTCAAAGTTCTTCAAATTGTGCTACAGTTGACTCGTAATTGTGCACTGTGTATGCACATTTTGAGCAACTCTAGGCTAAAATCAATGAGGATGTAAACATCCTTCAGAGTCTTTGAATGTCCAATTAATTTTATCATGACATTGTGGATAAGCAGTACTTCTGTGAGTGGGCTTAAGGAATCTGTGCTGTTACTTCAGCATCAATTACACTGCATCAGAGTTGCTGTCTAGTTGCAATGTTGCTTCATGGGCTGATAGGCCTTAATTTTTTTCTGAAGAATGAGATACTATCATCTCTTAAAAATTAAACATTTTCAGGTACCCATTAATGTTATCTTTCTACTTTTTATGAGGAGTCTGATCTTGAAATATTGCCCCCTGGGTTCAAAATATCCTCTTCTCCTTTTGTTAGTGCTACATTAATATTGCATTGGGTGTCCCCAACATCTCCCCCTCACTCCCACCTCATCTGCCCAATTCTCTAAACTCAACAAAAACATATTTCAGTGGATGCTTCATCCAGAGCTTGTTGTCTCACTCAGAGAGAAACCCTTTTTCACCCTAAAGTGGTGTGCATGTAGAAAGATGGGTGGTGGTGGTGGTGTTATGTACAGTGGCAAGGAGCAGTTACCATTTGACACACTAACCACTATTGTTATTCTGCTGCATTTGCCTTTATCGTGCACTTCAGGGTCCACATACAACATTTAGCAGTGATTTTCATGTGAAGGCACACGTAAGGGTTCATTGTGGATATTATAAAGGAAGTACAAAGAATATTACTTTAAGAAGTGATAGCAATAGTTTTCCAAGAAGAAAGTTTTATTAGGGAGACCCAGAAACAGACACAGTGACCCAGTCCAATACTCACTCCAGCATTGCCATTTACCAGGATAGGAAACAGCTGGAAAATGAAGCATGGAGCAGAGACAGGGATGATGATGCAACTTTTTCTCTGTCTCTCAGTGCAGAGAACACATCTCTTAGAGCTGCCTACTTCCATGCATACCTCTATAGGTGAACAATAAGCTTGACATCTTCAGTTGTTTACTTGAAGCTTACCCAAACTGTTACCTACACTCCAACAATCACAGTCGGATTTTGCCTTGACGTAGCTCCAACCAACATAAATAAGTGATGACATCCCTCAGGCTTGCGAATAGCCTGAAAATGTTTTGCCAATATTTGTGAGAAACATTGCTGGTAGTTCAAAATGCTAAATACATGTAATGGAAAATTAAATGCAGTCCCTGTAATGATTCTGACTTTATTGAAAATGTTGTATCAGTATAGCTCCTAGACAGCTGTCATTTGCTTTATACACACACTCTCCAAGAAATTCACAGTCATACAATGTTGTTATGTCTAGTCATTATGAATATATGTGGGTGCAGGTGTGTGTGTTTTACTAATGTGATTATTAATTGCTGGTGAGGAAATGAGACAACTAAATTTTGGTAGTGATTGATGATTGTGATTTTATGTTGCAGTTACTGGTCTACATGATCTTGATGAGTATGTTCAATCGCAGTTGTTGCTAGCTGCATTTAATATTACATCACATGTTTTGAAGCCAGGTGGAACATTTCTTGCAAAGGTGTTCCGTGGAAATGATATTGATTTGGTTTATTCACAGATGAAGATATTTTTTCCCAGTGTTGTTGTTGTCAAACCAAGCAGCTCACGAAATTCTAGTATTGGTAAGTGATAAAATGCAAAATCTTTCTGTCACATTATTTACGTTTATTTGTTAGTTTGTAGTTCTGCCAACTTATCTCTTCTGTTCTATCCAAGCTTCCATTTACTGGTAGTTACACTATCTTATCAGAAGTAACAATAAGGAAATTGTCAGATTTCTTCTGTGTTCTTCAACGACTTGGTATGGGACTTAACCAGGATCAAATCACTGACTGCATACGTAACAGGCCACACTAATTTATCCTGAACATGTCTGTTTTCAGCTGCTTTTTGTTTCATGGTGTAGAATGCTATTTTCAGAAGGTTTTCTGGCAGGAGTTCCTTTAGAGGCAGAAACCAAAGGCATTGTGCAAAAATACTGCTTGCTTTTATCCCAAGTAACACAGTGCGTGGTGGTAAACCATTACTAATATGGCACATGTTGTTAACTACACTTTCAAAATCAGGTAATTTTTTCATCCCAATTTTTATGAATATTTCCACAAGATGTTCTACAGAATCATACAAGTTTATGAATCGCACGCACAGTTGGATTGGATCCAGGATGATAAGCAGAGATGAGAATTTGTTTGAAATTATTTTCTTCTAAAAACATTTCCATTCACATGATCAGAACTGTTGATCTATCAAGATACTGTCTGGCTTATTTGTATGCACGAAATAATCCTATGTTGATTTCTTTATCATTATCCTACTGGTAGCTTTTTGCAACCGATAGAAATTGACATTTTTTGAGAAAACCTCTAAGACTGCATCGACAATGTCTAATATACAAATGTACTGCCCAAGCCACCATACGGTGTGTGGCACAGGGCACCTTGTACCGCTACTAGTTATTTCCTTTCAAGTTCCACTCACAAATAAAGCAAGGGGAAACTAACAATCTATATGCCACCATACAAAATATCTCATCTCATCTTTGTGGTCCTTAGGTGAAATGTACATTGACAGCAGCAGATTTGTTGTGCAGTTAGCTTCAAATACTGGTTCTCTAAAACAAATTTTCTCAATAATATTCCACGAGAAGAATGTCATCGTCCCTCCAGGGATTCCCATATGAGTTCACAAGGCATCTCTGTAATACTCATGTGTTGATAAAAACCTACCAGTAACAAATCTAGTAACCTGCTTTGGAATTACCTTGATGTCTTCCACAGGTGGGGATATCAAACGCTTGGGCTGTACTCAGGAGTGGATCGCACTAGTTTTCTGTATGTGGTCTTGCTCATGAATGAGCTGCACTTTCCTAAATTTCTCCCAGTAAATTGAAGTTGACCATTCACCTTCGCTATTACCATTCTATCAGTACTTACAAAAAGTGTTTTTTAGCTTTTGTTGGTGGATGAAAAAATCCAATGCTGTTAACTGTCTTGGTTTATCAGGTGTCACATGATACATGAATCCCTTGTGTTATTTAGTTGGCAAGTTTGTTTTGTGACAGAGAGTTCACATTCCAGCACTGCTTGTACCCTATGAGCTAAGTTTTTAAAAATCATGTGTTTACTGCAGTGCTAGGTGTCCACAATCTCCAGTGATTGGAATTCATATGTGTCGTCCAGTATGCTTACATTAATAGGTGTGGATCTTCACTTCTAAGGTATCTTTCATCATCTTCAAGATCTCGTCTGCATCTTGTTCAACATTAATGTGCCTCAGTAACTTCTTAATGTCTTTCACACTTGCTACACTTTTGATGTTGTTCATACAAATTTCTTTCACCATTGGTTGTCCTGTATTTACTTCTAGATTTTCACGTAATTGTAGTGGAAATCAGGAATAATATTCTCTTTCCTGGTAAATATTCAATTTCAAAGTCATACTGTTGAAGTGTGAGTCCCCATCTTGTCAGGCGCTTGTGTGTCAGTTTATATTTCATCAAAAATAATAATGTATTTGATCTGTGCACACAGTGACATGTCTTCCAAGCAGATAGTGTTGAAACTTATTAAAATGCCAGTGATGGACAACACTTTCTCTTAGTAATTGTGCTTTTCTGGTGATGGAATTTGTGCAGTGCTCACTTTTACCATCGTCCTGGTAGTTTGAAATAGATGGTAACTGATATTAAATTTCCTGCTGCCAGATCCCATGTAAAATTGTTGTGTCAAATCCAGATGTTTAGAATTGATGCTAATAACAGGTTTAAATAAATATCTTCAAAAATTTACTGTTGCTCCGCTCCCCAGGTTCTTATTATGTCTTCCATTAGTAATTTCAATAGGTAAGGTGACAAAATGCTGTATCTTGTGAAAAGCAATGGTAGAACACAGCAAATCCTATGGCAACTGTTTTGATATGTCGATACAGGGGAGTTCTCAGTTGTCTTCATCTTCTGTGGGTGAGGTTCAGTCCCTTTTTACATAATCACGCATCTGAGAAATTTTATTTACTTCTTTCCCGACTCTGGCTTCACCAAGTTTACAGTGACTCCAGCTCTGTTAAATGCACTTGGGACTTGATGGTGCATCTCAGTTTTTGCAAACTGTTCATGCATGCATATGTTGCCAAAGTTGTTTTAACTATGCTGCAGAAATTTTTCTGGGAAGCCCTTACACAGTCCTGATCTCTCGTCATGCAATTCCACATTTTTGGAGCCCTGAAAAGATATTCGTGGCCCCAGTTTGCTTCAGACAAAGATACCTGGATACAATTATGGTTCTGTCGGCAACTGCAAACATTTTCTCATGAAGGCATTGAATGTATTGTCTCACAGTTATGGCAATTACTTTTGAAATGGTGTACAATTTACTTACTTTTTACCCATCTGCCTTGTTTCTATTTGCCTTTCCCTAGTAGAATGTGAAACATTGCATTCTGTAAACAAAAGTAGAAAGATGATCTTGCTGGAAATACTGGAAATCAACAAACAGAAATCACAGAATGCCAGCTTAGTGTTAAATAATCAAACTCAGTTTTCTTGTAAATTAAGTTTTGGTTACTAATAATAGATTGAAACTATAAATTCTTAATTGAGTTGCAGGTGGGCACAACGAAAAGACTGTTATACGTTTAGCTTCATACACACACACACATTTTCACACAAGCAAGCACACCTCATGCACACGTGGCCACCATCTCTGGCTGCTTGGACCGGAGCTTGGTCTGAGCTGCTGAATATAGTAGTCATGTGTGCATGAGGTATGCTTGTTTGTATGAATGTGTGTCATGTTTTTTTCTTTCTTTCCCCCTCTCTGGAGAATGCTTTACCTGAAAGTTAAATGTGTAACAGTCTTTTTGTTGTGCCTATCTGCAACTCTACATGTCATCCTTAAGGTCAGTAGCAGTCTACTCTTTTTCTAACATATTTGGTATTCCAACCTGATGTTCCTATTGTTTAAATTCTAAATTATTTTTCATCACTTGTTAAATGTATCTCCACAAGAAGTACCACTGTTTCTTTTTATTTTTTTTAATTAATGTACATATTTTTGCGTGTGACACGAAATTTGATACTTTCCTGTGTAAACACTACACGTTAACATTTTTGTGTCATGTGTGTAAATAATATCTGTGTAAGATGCATGCCATGTTGTCTGCGTTTGTAACATCCAGTTGTCACCTGAAGATGGCCTGAGAAGTCAAAAGCCAGTTCTTGATCAAATAAATATAATTTTGCAGAATATTGGCAAGCATTTTCTTTTTAACTTTATTTGTCTTTATTGCTCACTTCACTGATGATTACTCCTTCCCCGTGATGATGATGGATTGTCCCATTATTAGTACTGCCTCATGACAGAGTGGGTGAAGTTCATTACGCACAATGGATTAAAATGTCACTATTAGTGTTTTATATCCCTTGTCGAAGGATATTATTGAATCACAGTAACTAACTCATGCAATGAGATTTGAAAAGAACTTTAACTTTCTTAAATGTTTCAATCATGGAAGGCATTCCTTATTTGTGAATTGCTGTTACAGTGCTGTAACAAATGTATTGGAGCATTCTCCTGTGGATAACAGGTACCTTTCCCACAACGCCTGTCGGTGGTCTGCTAATGATTCTTGGGATATGCCCGAAGGGTATCATGATATGCTACAGGACAGCATTGCATTGGTTGGTGTACTAACAGTGTGATTGAGTGTATGAGATCACAGAGCTCATATTTCTAATAAAAGACACTTACAAGTGTGGAGGTTAGATGAATGGCAGCCTCAGTGGAACAATAAAAGTACCATAAAACACCAAAGGCAGGTCTGTAGCATATTCCCAAGCATTAAGAACAGGCTGTGTGTGTGTGTGTGTGTGTGTGTGTGTGTGTGTGTGTGTGTGGGACATTAACACTATTGGAGGTATGCTGCACTCTATTTGAGGTATGCTGCATATTTTAACAGGCTGTGATCTATATTTGGAGTCTGCCTCCATAGCGCAGCGGTAGCATTACCGCCTACCATGCAAGGGGGCCCGGGTTCGATTCCCAGCAGGGGACTGGGTGTTGTGTGTCCTTCATTATCATTTTCATCATCATTGACATGCAAGTCGCCAAAGTGGCGTCAACTAAAAAGACTTGAGATACGGCGGCCGAATCCCTAAGAGGATATCCCGGCCAATAAATGCCATACGATCTTTTCATTATTTCACCTATATTTGGAAATATTTCACTTTAATACCGTTTGTTTTATGTCTTATAAAAAATGAAACAGTCGCCACACAGCTACTGTTAACCATGTCCTATATCTTTGTACATTGTACACCACAAGGTGCCAGGGACTGTAAATAAATAAAGATTTCTGATAAGTATGTCATGCACACAGTTATCTGTGAATGTGAAGAGGAAGTTTCCACTGATCATATTGTTTTCAGTTGCCCCCATTTCCAGTTGCTCCAGTTACTTAGACTGTGATTTGCAGACAGTTGTAAATCATCAGAGGTTATGGACTACAGTTACTTTTATTGCACATAGAATCTCTAAAAAACAACTCACCTTTCTGCCTTTAAGATCAGGTGGATGCTCTGAATGTCAAAATAATACCAATAGTTCCAAAAAGGAAAGTGTAAGACTAACGAGAAGTGTCAACCTACATAATAGAGGATGATAGGTATGAAAAAAAATTAACTAAGAGGAACTATAAAATAAGAAATAAATAAATAGCGGGAGACCAAGAGATGAATACACTAAGCAGATTCAGAAGGATGTAGGTTGCAGTAAGTACTGGGAGAGGAAGAAGCTTGCACAGGATAGGGTAGAATGAAGAGCTGCATCAAACCAGTCTCAGGACTGAAGACCACAACAACAAACAACAAATAAATAAATAATGCACACCACATGGATATATGCAGACATGATGATTACTAAGACACGCACATGTCGGTAGGAGCACTGTGGAATTGTGGAGCAGCAATAGCTGTAGCTGTAGGTATATTTGTGATGGCAGATCTCAAGCTCTTCCAAGGCAACAAGTAACAGGTGTAGTAGTAAAGTTTTCTCTTAGAACCTTAATTCAACCCTTTTCATTTGCCCCCAGGGGCTCGGCATTCATTTGCTGGGTACGGGCTTGGTCACCCCGGGGTTCCTGAGCTGCAGACTGGTAAGCGCTGCCAGTCCCCTGACACTGTGAGGTCTGGGCATGCTTCGGCAACCACAATGCGGCGCGGCAGTGGAATGTTGTATATCACAGGGAATGGGGATCTTGGAATGGGGATCTTGGCTTGACTGCCCCGATTACAAGGATGGAATAAACCTCTATAAAAAAAACCTCAGTCTGAAGGTGTGCTGCGTGCTGATGAGATGCATGGCCGTTGAGGTGGAACAGTCATTAGCAGGCAATCTCTGGGGAACCTGCCGCACCTCAGTTGTATAAGGCTTACTTAGGCATGCGGGGCTCTGTGTGAGTGGAACCTTACTTTCCTAGCTGCTCATGGGACCGAGATGAAACCCTAGAAATCTTGTTCTTCTCCTCCCAGCAGAAAGGGTGTACTGCCTGGGAGGTTTCACACCCATTCATCAAAAAGAATGAGGGAGGCTAGTCATCATGATAATCAATTTGTTGTCAGTAATGTAGCTCCAGGAGTCATGAATCACAGTGTCTTTGTAGTAATCAAGAGGAAGGAGGGGGCATTTGATAAAGTGTCCCCCTCCTATATCCATGAAGGCTTAGAAGGGCTGGCTGATACCCTAAAGTCTATTAAGCGGTTGCGCAATGGTTCCTTGCTTGTTGAGACTAACCGGGCAAAGCAGGTGGAACTCCTTAAGAAGTCACAGAAATTGGGTGAGTACGACATCATTGTTGAGTTGCGTAACTCCCTTAACTCCAGTAAATGTGTGATGACCTGCCGTGATATTAGGGATGTAGACGTTGCTGAACTCAAACAAGAATGGGCACCACAGGGAATCACAGATGTCGAACAAAGAACATGCAAGAACAATGGAGAGACTGAGAAGGCCGCCACTTTTATTGTGGCTTTCAATTCTCCAATGTTACCTGGACACATCATGGCAGGTTTCCTCCGACTTAGGGTTTGGCCCTATGTACCTAACCCTATGCGATGCTTCAATTGCCAGCGTTTTGGCCATAGAATGCTGAGTTGCAGAGGTGAAGCGACTTGAGGGAAGTGTGAAAAGGCAGCCCATGAAGCTGGGATGGACTGTCCATCTCCAGCAGTCTTTATTAACAGCTCTGGAAGCCATCCAGTCGGGAGCCGAGCCTGCCCTGTCTTTGCAGAGGAACGCAAAATTCAGGAAATCAAAGTGACCAAGCGGATCCCTGACGCAGAAACCAAAATGGACTATCAGGCAATGAAACCCCCTGTCTTTGCCACTTCTTTTGCTTTGTCAGTGCAGAAACCTGTTACTAAGGTTGACGCTTTGACTCAGATGACGTCCAGTGTTCCCTTATCCATCTCTAGCACCTGTACTTGCACCTGTATGTGCCAAAGTAAAGTGAAAGACATAGCGATTCAAACAGCTACAATGGAAGAGACCAATAATGCTTCCACAGTGCACAGCCCAAAGGCGCCCCAAAAGCAGAGTGTCCCTCAACGCCAAGTTTCTTCGAAGAAAAGTGGCTCTCACAGCCCCCTTTACTCCTCATCCTTGATGGGAAAGGGAGCAGGGAGAGGATCCCAACATTCGGGTTGAAAGCTGACCCGGGCGCCATCAGACATCATTCTGGCATGTCTGACTGATGTTGAGGACATCATGGATTTCGATGCCTCATCACCAGACCCAGTCAGCCCCAAAACCCCGCCTCACTCTACAAGCACCTCACCACCTTCGCACAAAGACAGGGGTAAATCAAGTCCACATTGGTGAAATGGCTCCCATACTTCAGTGGAATATACAGGGTGGCGCACGAAATGTGTTACCAATTGTTTCTTTCACAATTTACGATGCACATTAGATATCCCGCTGGGATCTCTACAGCAGTAACAGCAGAGCGTGGAAAAACAAATGAGTTACGAAATGACGTGTAATTCACGATACTGCCGCTAGGAGACTAGTAAGCAGCAATGGTTGATAGTGGAAGACTGACGACACAGCAACGATCGGCAATTGTGTTACTTTTTCATGAAACGAAAAGCCTTATTGTGACTCAGAGGCGTTTTCGACAACAGTTTAACACACAATGGGTCCCTTGCAAGAAGACCATCCACAGGTTATACGATAAATTTGTACAGGAAGGAACAGTATTGGAAGCAAAGCGACTTCGTTCGCCAGAGAATATTGAAGCGGTACTAGTTGCTGTACAGAGAAGTCCCAGGAAATCGTGTAGAAAGGCAGCAGTCCAACTTGGAATATCCAGATGCTCCGTTCAATGTATTCTTAAAAGTGACCTCCATATGTACCCATACAAGATGACCTGTGCACAGAAGCTCACTGAAGAACACAAGCAACAGAGCCTACTGTTTGCTCAGTCGGCAGAGGATAGGGAAGAAAACCTCAGCAACGTTTGGTTTTCAGACGAGGTGCATTTTCATTTAGACGGTGTGGTTAACAAACAAACTGTACACTTTTGGGCCATTGAAAACCCACAAGTGCTTCATGAACGACAACATTATGCTCCGAGGATTACAGTGTGGGCAGAAATTTTCGGTCACGGACTTATTGGACCCTTTTTCTTTGAAGAAACTGTGAACAACGAGTGTTATTTGAGCATGCTTCCCAATAGCTTCATTCCACAGCTTCTTGCTACTGCCTTGCCCTTCAACACGCAATAGTTCATACAAGATGGAGCAAGGCCACATACTGCAAACATTGTGTTGGAGTTTTTACATGAGCATTTCGACATGCGGATCATTTCACTCAGGTTTCCAGGTCGCTTCAATGACGGACAAAACTGGCCCCCCCCCCCCCCCCCCCCCCCAATAGTCCAGACCTCAATCCATGTGACTTTTTTCTTTGGGAGTACCTAAAGGAAAAAATTTTCCCGAAACGTCCATGTGATTTAATGGAGCTCAGAAGACTAATTCTTCAAGCTTGCAGTGAAATTATGGAAGACATGTGTCGTAGGGTAATCACTAACTTCAGTGTTCGTTTGAAGGAAGTGAGGAAACGAAATGGTGGACATATTGAGCATGTGCTGAGTTAGAACAAATCTCCATGGATGGCTCTTCATTGTAGTATACGTTCCTTTCAGATTGTATTGACAATAAAGTTTATATTCAAAAACAAAATGGTAACACATTTCGTGCGCCACCCTGTAAATGGATACAGGACTCATCTGGTGGAACTGAGACTTCTTGTACAGGTCAGACCCTTTTGCCTCTGCCTTCAAGAGACTCATTTTAAAGAGACTGACACACCTGTACTTGGAGGTCATCACCTTTATAGAAATGACGACCTTACTGGTGACAGGGCAAAAGGTGGGGTTGCAATGTTCGTAAGGGACACTTTTCACTCCTCACCTATTCCCTTGACAACACTACAAGCAGTTGCTGTTCAGATAGTGGCCCATGTTGACATCACAGTGTGCTCTGTGTACTTAACACACCATGAGCCTCTTGGTAGTGGGGTCCTCACTCATTTTGATGAACTACCCCGAACCTTTCTCCTTTTGGGGGACTTCAATGCACTGTGGGGTTCTAACACCACATGCTGCAAGGGTCGGGTACTTGAGGATATGTGAGTCTGTGACACAGTGTTGTCCTGAACTGGAAACTGGAGCTAACTTTGTAACAGTGCACATGAGAACTTTATATCTACAAAATTGTAAGATAAATGTTATAAAATTCCATGTATGTGCAAATTAAATATTGCAATAAACATTTGAATGTTATGTCACAAAATGTGCTAAAATGTCACAAAGTTTCCCACTTTTACAGTGTATAATATAAAGGATTGTATGTTATTGTGGTTCTTTGGTATATCCAACTTGTTTAGAGTTCCCACATAACATGTAGAACATTTATGGCAATTAAATTGAACAGAAAAGAAACTGGAGATACCAATTAGAAAAGTAAGAGTTGTATGCTGTGTCACACTTGTTTAAGAAACTCCGCACCAGGACTTTAGCTCATGTATGTATGTATGTTGATGGTTTATATTAAACAACCACTTGAAAACTGATACACAGCTGAAACTGTGCAGCAATGGTGACTGTGGAATAAAAGGATATTGTAATCCAAGCAATAACAGCCAGGAGAAAATTTCATGGATATGTACACACAAGGAAATGTGTTTCAGGACTAGCATTAGTTCCTTAACAATATTGTGCAAAGGTCTAGAGATGACTGAGTAGCGCGTACGCAGTAGTGTGTACAACTGGCATTGTCCACTATAGAAGAACAACAAGGTGTTATTTATTTCCTTGTGCTCAAAGGAGTTGAACAATTTGAAATCTACAGCAGATTAAATATTTCAGTATGGAGACAATTGTTTAAGTAAAGGGAGCATGTATCAATGGGTAGAAAGCTTACACAAATGGAAGATATGTTATCTGTATAAACAGTAGAATAGAAAACCAGTGTGTTTGCATGGACTAAGACAGCAAATTTATCAGTGACTTCATGCCAACAAGTGCATCATTGTTT
This sequence comes from Schistocerca serialis cubense, assembly GCF_023864345.2. Taxonomy (NCBI): domain Eukaryota; kingdom Metazoa; phylum Arthropoda; class Insecta; order Orthoptera; family Acrididae; genus Schistocerca; species Schistocerca serialis. The sequence continues at coordinate 305,833,856 of NC_064638.1, forward strand.
ATTAAATTGCTGCAGAATTCATTTTGTATACAATGTCATCCTCAAGGACCTTGACTGTAGGAACGTGTGCAACCAATGGATTCTGAGGAGTTTGTATTGTGTTTAGAAGCTTAGCAGTAAACAGTATCTCGGAACACAGACCATTAAGCTGTATGAAAAAGAGTCTTTTGTGATCTTTGATACGAGATGAGTCCTGGATGCACTAATATGAACCAAGTAATAAGTGAGTGAGTGGAAGCACCCATTGTATCCACTCAAGCAAATTCAAGAAGCAGGTAGTCATGCTACAATATGTTGGGATATCAAGGGCATTATGATGTACGTGAAAGTGGTGAGAGAGACTGGAACTAGAGCTTGCTGCTGGGACACCTTGTCAAAGCAGTTGAAGGCTGCCATCCTATCAGGACATTCAGGGCTCTTTATCACAATTACTACTTTTGCTCCATGACAGCCCAAGTGCACGTACAACTGGTTTTTATTTTTTTTATTTTTTTTTATTTATTTATTTTTTTTTTTTTGTTTTAAGGTGTGCTCTCATAATCTATTTAGTAAATCAACATTTGAATTTTTGCAGTACTGCTAGGTTGACAAGCCACCACATACACATTCATGCACCAAATTTTACAAACATTAAATAATAATTAGCGAGGCATGAGTGTGCCTTGTCACTAATTCCTCTCTGTACATTTCCATTGATGCTGCAGACTTAACACCTTTCACACAAATGTTAGCCGTGCAGCATTATATGAGAGCCTCTGCAGAGTTTGGAAGGTATGGAGAGGAACAAGTGACAAAATGGAGCACTGAGTCAGTCTACGAGGAATGCTCCAATAGTGGAATTGGTAGCTCATTGTCTGAAAAAGGCAGAGGTCAGATTTCAACAGTTTTAGCTTTCCCAAGTGTTCATCTCTGCATATAGTCCACTAAAGAGTTAAACAGTAACAATTTTTTTTAGTCACTTGTCCGAACTATTTAACTTTGTGAATCAAAGCTTTTTTTTTTCAGAAAAAAATGTGTTACTTATGAGATGGTTGGTATACCTGACATATGGTTCATGTCGTACTAAATTAAAAAAAAATTCCTAATAATTGTGCCACATGACTAAACAAATATAGACTCAGGAAATTCTCGTGAATAGGCAGTAATCATTAACAAAATTTTACAAGGCTCTGTTATAAGTCCATTACTGTTTCATGTGTGTGTAAGTGGCGTCCTGCAATGGCTGCTTCTGCTTATTAATGTATAAATTAACACGTTCCACATCACTGATGGTGCTCTGTAAGGATGGTATATACAGAACACAGTGTATAAATAAGTGAGTGGAATTGTATTATTTGGAAACTTATAATTAACCCTTCTACTGCAGTGGATTGATAATTAACCCTTCTACTGCAGTGGATTGCTACAGGGGTTGTAGTGCATTATGCTCTCGGTGCAGTTCACTGCAGCAGCAGTTCAGCACTGATATGCCCTTGGTGCAGTTGATTGCTTTAACAGTTTTGAGATGCAAGTTTTTTATTGTTTACCTATGGTGAAATACATGGTTCATTTGATTGCAACACACTACAACTAAACTCGTTGATTGGCGACTCCGTGGAGTGCTGTGTGCACATCGACCATATATGTTAAATTAAAAGGAAGGTCAGCATTGGCCGTAATATTGATGTTTTATTGATAGCAGAATCGATTTTCGATCACATTGTGATCATCTTCAGTGCTGTACAAATTAAACTCAGACACTGGTATCAAGTTATCAATAACCAAAACTGAGAAGCAATCACAATAACTTCTGCTATCAATAAAACATCAATATTACGGCCAATGCTGACCTTCCTTTTAATTTAACAACTAAACTCCTTATCATCTGCTGTAAACCCAACAAATGGCATTTCAGTCTATAGCAAACAACTTTTCTGTCAGTTTGAAGTCAGCACTTTTAGTAGGTCTGTACCAGACTGTGTAATTTGCAGTGATTTTGCTCTCAGCTTGATGTTGGTCCATTTAGTGGAACTTCACCATACTTTGTAACTGCTGCAGTTATGACAGTTGACATTTCAATGTTCATTTTGCAATTTCTGCTGATTCTGTATCTTTGTACTGTACTGTGAGACTGTTGTGTTGTTATAGACAGCAGAAAATAGTGTAAATACTCTTAATTCACCTGGTGCCATTCTTAAGCCCATAACAAAAACAAAGCTGTGAAATGGTGAGAGTATTGGAAGTATCCAGCACCTGGAATGTAGTGTGAGTGGGGTGATGACGCAACACCCAAGGCATGACAGCCAAGTCTCACAAGTAGCAGTAAGGGGTTAATAAAGAGTATTTGTGGCACAAAATGTCCAGTAAGTCTATAAGACAGTCCCATGCACAATCATTTTGTAGAAAATTGTTTAAGCTGTGGGTATGTTAATTACACCACCACAGTACATACATTCTCTCTTGTGTTTTGTTGTAAATTATCCATTGCATGCAGAACGAATAAAGACATTTATAATTTCCCGTACTAGATGTTATCTTCAATTCTCTTAACCAAATTGTCTTTAGCTCAGACAGGAGTAACTAATGATGCTAACAAAATTTCTGGTTGGTTACTTAATGACATGAAGTACATGACAAACAGGAAAGTAAAATCTGAAAGTTAACTAAAAATGTTTCTTTGAGGCAACTCCTATTCTACAAAGGAATTTTTATCTAAAAACTTATGTTGATACCTGTTGACTTCTTCTGACCTTGGATGCCCTCTTTACCTGTGCTAGTCTGCTTTTTATGTTCCCCTTTCTTCATCCAACATGATTTATTTTGCCCCAAGGTAGCAGAATTCCTTAACTTTGTCTACTTTGTGATCACCAATTTTGATGTTAAGTTTCTCATTATTCTCATTTCTATTACTTCTCATTACTTTTGTGTTTCTGGTTTACTCTGAATCCACATTATGTACTTATTAAACTGTTCATTCCATACAACAGATCCTGTAATTCTTCTTCACTTCTACCTAGTATAACAATGTCATCAGTGAATCTTACCAGTAATACTGATTCACCCTGAATTTGAATCCCACTCCTGAACCCTTCTTTTCTTTCTGTCATTGCTTTCTTGATGTGTAGATTGCATGGTAGGGCAAGAAATTGATCCCTGTCCCACATCCTACCCTTCTTAATCTGAGCACTTTATTTTTGGTCTTCCAGTCTTACTGTTTCCTCTTGTTTCTTATATGTATTGTGGTGTTGTTATAAAATGCCAAATTATATACTAAGTATGTAAGATGTGTACACTTAATTGAGAGCAGTGAATACTTAAGGAAGCTGTCATTAGCACATGTCTTTTACGTACTTAGTTCTACAGTATCAGAAGTAGGAGTACTTCTGAGAAACAGTATGCCAGCCTTTTTGCTCTATTACTATTGTAGAACAGCAGCTACCAAAGTATGATATGCTGTGGGCATTCCTTAAAGTGTTTTATTGAAAATAGTTGATGTAATAATTCCTGCTCCATGTAGGCATTACCAAATCTGCTCTTGGCCAAACTGTTTCAGCTGCAGTGACACCAAGTATTTAAGACTGTTAGCTTCACATATCATTTTCAACCTTGGTATCCATCTGCTTTGCCAGTGGAAATTAATGAGCAATGTGTAGTGCACCCTTTTGATTCCTTTTTCTTGTATGTTTCTGCTATCCATTATATGCTTCTGAAAATAGAAAAAGGAAACTGCTATATCTGTAAGTTGCTGGATACCGGGACACATGTCAGAAGATTGGAGAGAAACAGTGACAACGAAAGGTGGGAAGACCGCCTGTGGATGGAACTCAAACCCATGCCGGGGTCGAGCAACCGGACTGATCAAACACTGGACCTGACACAACAAGAGCAAGTCAGCAGCAACCTATTAAACAATGAAATGCAACGAACCTTCAACACAATGCTGCCAACAGGTCAAGTAAGAGCCACAATCCGAATAAAGACTAGAGAGGAAATCCAATATCTAAGCAAAGTCGTCAATGAGTAGTCAGTAGTATGGAGGAGATAGTAATGAATACTATCAGCAGTCAAGGTGTAGCAGTATTAATGCTGACCCTGAGGGACACTATTGGCCGGTGTGTTCACGTGGCGAGATAGTGGCATAATCAATGCCGTCTATCATCCATTGAGATCCATTTATTCTAGCGGGCACTATCTACCGTCCATTGAGATCCATTTATTCTAGTGGGTATTCAACTTCTTCATGGCCCAATATCTGAGAAACATTGCTTAAAAAGTAACTGAAGAAGTACTTCAAATGAAATTTTATATGTGAATGACACACAGTTTCTGACGAGATTGAAATGTGTAAGTATCAGTATATTATTTCAAGGTATTTGAGACATGGAAATATGTGGTGGAACACTTTGATAAACTGCCGAACAGGGGAAATCCTGAGAAATGTCCTCCAAAAAGGTGTCAAGAAAAACTATTTACCTGTTGTTAAAGTGGACTGAAAGACATCAGTAGTATTTCCTGACACAGTAGGTCTGTAAGTTAATGATTTAGTGTGAGAACTAACTATTTAAAATTGTGTATATTTTTACTATCCAGACATACTTTCCTCTAAGGCATAGCGAGCTAAGATGGCACCTTTTTATTATTGTTATTAATAGTATTATTAATATATTGTGACAGTTGTATCACTAAACAAAGTAAATTTTCTTTCACTTATTAAAATTTCCATTACAGAGGCTTACATACTGTGCAGGAACTACACACCACCTGAAGGCTACAAACCAACTATGCTAAATCCATTACTTACACAAACAGATTGTGACTTCAGGTCTCTCACTGAAGTTAACCGTGCTATTGTTCCTTTTCTAAGCTGTGGAGATTTGAATCTGTACTGATAGACATCACTCATTGGCAGAAGGTGAGTTGCATAAATAGATTTTTTATCTTCTGTAGTTGCTGCTTATAATGTTGTACCTGATCAGAAAATTATTTTGTCAGTAGATGGCATTAAGAGCATTCCCTGGTTGTAAAATATGTTAGAAAACCAGCTACCAACCATTAACTGGATGATAACTCTCTTCATGTTAGAAAACCAGCTACCAACCATTAACTGGATGATAGCTCTCTTCAACACAATTTATTGTTTCTTACAAGGAAGATAGGAATACCGCAGTCAGTCACAGTACGAATGGTTTTTTTATTATCCTTGCATATTCAGATTTCAGCTATAAATAGCCATCTTCAGTGCATTTGAGAGAGTTATAACACAGCAAACTCCCAGCAATACATGTCAACGACCATTACATATACGCATAGGCAGTAGGAAACTGACCAAGCACCTCAATTTCTTACTGCTGTACATCTATAAAGTCGAATGGTGATATGTACTGCTGGGAGTTTGTTTTATTACAACTCACCTACACGCACTAAAGGTGGCTATTTATAGGTGAAATCTTGATAAGTGAGGATAATAATAATAATAATAATATAATAAAAAACAGTGCTGTATTCCTATCTTTCTTGATAATAATATACAGTCACTGTGCACAGTGGTTCCTTGTGGAGTCAGAGTTGCTTATTGTTTCTTATTATTATTGGTTTTGAACACTTTGTTCATCCTCTGATGAGTGCATTGTATGTAAATGATGAACTGTTAATCAATTGTTGAATGATTTTAAAGCCGTGGTCCCAACTCAAAAGTATTGAATTGTGTTATGGGCATAAAAATGTTGGAATTCAAGGAAGGTGAATGCAGTTACATTATCTGAAAGTGATATGTTTGAGGTGCCTCAAAAATGAGGATTTTTTCCAACTTCCTGCTAGTAACAGTAGAAGTGACCTGGGACATGCAGAACATGAAAGGGAAGTGAGAAAATGAATCAGTCACAAGGAGCCCAGAAATGGCCCATAAGAATCTAGGTAGTTGTGCTCCCATTGTTCCACAGCACCAACACCGGCAGAGAATTGCTTGGGAGACACAGCTTGGTGGGTTTGGCTTGCAGATTATTGATTATTCGCAGACAAGGTTCACAGTGCAGGTGTCAGTACTGGGGCAGAATGTGTGGTTGCGCCGAACACTTCATAAGCATTGTACAGGAGATGCGGCATTCTGGGTGGAAAAGAGGAAGTAAACATGACGTGGCAGTGGTGTTCATCCGATATAGACAACAAAACTCCTTGATTTAGGTGTAATGATTTTTCCCTTCAGTGCAGAAATTATATTAGCTGTGAATGTTACATGAGTTCTGAAAATGATAGTGCGTGACTATTATTTCAGCTTGTAGTACATATGTGCTTACAAGCTTCTTCCTCATGGGTACTGACCCACACTAGTGCTGCATTACATGTTATATGAATTCTGGAACCTTTTTGGTTTCGTAAGGTTAAGAGCGATTTTGTTTGCCACGAGTTACAGTTGGCATTTCTGATTTGTGGCCCATAATGAGTATGGTTATGTTAATAGCAGCCAATATAATGTTTTTGAATAGCTATTTATTGTCTCTGCTATATTATACGTATGTGCCAATTTGTTCATATTCCTTAATTTGACCATCTGCTTTGTGTTGTGGACTTAAGGGAGGGAGGATGCCATCACACCACAACATTGTAGTTTCCCATTCGTGTTTTGGTATTTTAATTCATTCTGTAATTTGTCAGTTCATTATCAGGGATACTGATTCAGCCAAGTTATAAATTAACAGAGAGATCTAATGCCTTGCAAAGGTTACTGAAAATGCCATTGGTATAGATATTTTATTTAGCTGTGTGATAACTTCATTTGTGAGGTTTTTGTAGATTATCTACAGAAACCCAACTTAGGGGTTATTATCATACTAATCTCTATAAAATGAGTCCAGTTTCTTGGACATATGGCAATGACCTTACCTTTGCTCTTGTAGATCTTACTATTACACATGTATGTGGCGCGCAAGCACAATTGAAACCGCTTAAGAAGTTTACATCACAGCTCGAGAAATCTCGGGTTATTGTCAAGCTTTTGAACAACTTGTGTTGAAACTATCTCCATGATATGTCTTTGCATTATTAATGCCTGTGTATTTTAATAATAAAATAATTGGGAAACAAGGACTATAATATCTAGCATGATGCACTTCTTGAAATTTGTTCCCATTTTCAAGTGTAACTATTTACATTGCTGTTTCATGTAATGTCTCTGTGTGTGTGTGTGTGTGTGTGTGTGTGTGTGTGTGTGTGTGTGTGTGGTTTTTTCTGTAGGTGCACATGAGAATATGAGTAAATTTCTGAAACATGTGTTTCCTTCTATGTTTCACAGAACTGTCAAATTTCAAGAAGAAGATAGGTTGTTGTTATGGCTACTTCATAATAGTGACAGTAGCGAAATGCATCAAACAAGAAAAGTCCAGGATGAAACAACAACAATATGGAAAGGATAGATTGCTGCTCACCACATAGAGGAGGCAATGTGTCACAGACAGGTACAGTGAAAAAGACTGCTGAAGCACCTCTGTGTGGTGAGTAGCCATTAATTGTTGTTGCCAAATAAGAACATTTGTTTTGCAAGCTTTTACTTCGTATAATAACGAATAAATATCACTTCAGTCAATGTAATTGGTTTTTTATAATCTTTTTTTCTGAGTTTAAATGGACCCTCTAGAATCTTCTCTTACACCCAGGAATTTCTTTTGCAGCCAAATGGAGAATGACTTAACTGCAGTCGCAACTGTCCTTACTGGCTGCTTGTTACTTAAATAACTTCAGTTGTGGGTGGTGCTAGAACCTCACATGGCCTCCAACAAACATTTACTAAGTGTTAATTACTCTGTTATAGTGTCAGTGGTTTTTGTTTCAGGTTGCAGTAGTTTATTCTGTGCAGAAACATAATGATTGAAGCATATTACTTGTTTCTTAGAAAGGTATTTTATCTTGTAGTGTAAATTTTGTCAATACTTTGATGCAGTAAGTGTACCTGTGGAGAAAGTTCCAGAAAGCTTGCAGTTCTTGTGGTACAAATACAAATTCTTCCAACAAATCGATTTTGTAATATTTGTATGCAATGCAGCAATTGAACTGGAGTCACTCTGCCATCTCTTTATTCACATCATGTGGCAGAATGATATTGAATGTTTCCAACGACTCGGACAGTGTTTGAATACATGAGGTTAACGGTTTGTGATATACGCTAAGTTCACTACTGAACTATAAATTTTGAACAGAATGGTGTAATTTCTTGTGAATTGACAGTGCAGCATGTGTTTCTGTAATCCTAAATGGTACCAAAACAAATGTGTGTTACACTTTTAATGACAGGTTGTGTTTGCAATAAAATGAATTTTAATGACCTTGTCTTAGCACAACATACGTCCTGCAATCCATCCAACTTAGCTAATTTTTCACTTTCAGGGAACATTAGTGGATAGTAATTGAAGCTGTCATGATAAAAAAGTATGCTTAATAGAACCTGAGATACACTAATGTTCCTAAATTCGTAGTAATACTGTGTTGTCTTTAATTAAGAGTACCCATAAGCTGATAATTGCCCTTTGAATGTTAGCTCATTGCTCCTGGAAGGAAGAAAATTTGCGGCTTAACCCTTTGCACTCCGTAAGGCAGATACAGGGCGGCTCCGTGCGCTCTTATTTAAATGGCCGATGCCTGGGCGGCTATGCACCGCAGAGATTTATGTGGATCTCTTTGTGGAAACAATGTGGCCGCTGGCCAACAATTGGGGTATACATTAAAACAAAATGTGTGCTTTCATTCATATATTTATGTAAGCTTTTACAGTAGAAAACTTTCCATTGTGTGGTATTTTTTGAATCACACTTCAGGGTGGAGAGCTGGGTTTTGTGAGCATGTTTCGCAGTAATACACAGTTTCACGCCTGCCACCTTTCTTTTTTCTGTCTGAGCACACTGCACAATCCTTATGCTTGTTCCCAAGAAGCTTGTTGATAATGTGCAACTTTCCATTCAAGCGTTCCTCGTCATCAGAAGTTGAACGACGTCCTCGTTTCTGTCCTTGAGTTCTTTCTTCGGCAACTAATCCTCTTATACAGGGTGTATACAACCCGGGACAACCGGGAGATCCGGGAAAAACCCGGGAATTTTTTCATCCGGGAGAAAACCGGGAAAAACCCGGGAATTGTTTAGAATTCTGGGAATTTTTCATTGTTTTAGTTTTCAGTTAAATTTATGTGATTTTGACTTGTAAGAACCAATACTCTAACAAAGGATATTACTGTATCCCGCTACTGCAGAATAATACTGCAACAACAAAAATGAACAGGAGAAAAAAATAGAAAGGAATAAAACTAAAGTTGCCAAGGAAATGCGCCGTATACAACAACAAAACAGTGCTCATACAAGCGTCTGTCAACAGCAAAGTATGTCAAAGGCTTTAGGAAGACTATGCTGTGCTTTGTAACAACAAATTGCCTCCGGTGAGTGTGGCGTGACAACTGTTTAAATTAGATTCGTTTGAGGCTTTGCGGGCGGGCTCTTGCGCATTGCAGTTGAGTCGCGTATGAGTAGTACCTTCTCCCGCTTCTCATCACAGATGTGTGGCTGGGTGCCACTACTTAATATTGCCCCATTTCAGAAGTTAGTAAATCTGGGGCTGATGCACAGAGCAGTCTGAGTTGTGGTGGGGAGGTGGGTCGTCTCCACGTGACCGTTTAGTGATTTTGTTGTTTCCTCTTCGTTTATTGCTCTCACGTTAAATGATAACAAAATGGAGTTTTGTGGTGGGGAGCTATCAGATGAATTAAAATACGTTCGCGTAATTACGGAAGGCTAAAATATGTTATTAGTTTTAGATTTTATTTCCACCTTTCTGACAGTCAAACATTAATCGCCTTACAGAACAATGAAGTTATTTTGGCCGGTTTGCTAAAGAGATTTGGGTTTCATTAATCTTTTCTGTTGAGGCAGTCAATTTATTTGAAACAAAGTGTTTAGTTTCACACTATTAACTAGTTTCAACTGTTCGCTGCATTTCAAGTGCACGTATGGCATTATGTCATAATAAAGAACCAAACATGAGATAATACAGTACTGGTACTCCAAGAAAATTTGCAATCAAATGTGCATTTTAAGCTGAATTATGCGTTTTAGTATGGTTCACGAAATTCCAACCCTCTTGAAGTATCCTCTGATGTCTTGTTTCTTTTATGACATAATGTAAGATCTTTTAATGTTTTACATGTACGACCATATGGGCTTTCTGCAACATCGTAGCTGTGCAAGCGCAGTTACGCATGTTATCTGGTGCTCTCTTGCAACTGCTGAAACGAACCTATTTCTAACAGGTTGCAGGAAAATATTGTGAATGGTGGTTTGAAAAGCGTTACATTTGAAGGAGATTTCCTTTTACATAAGATGAGCTATGTGCGAGAATGTACGATGAATTTCTTAAATCACAAAGCATTTGACTCTCATTTAAAAATCAACTCTTTGAGGATGACCATTTAGAAGAATTTCGAGACCGTAAGATCAGACATTTATGTCATTATTAAAAATTTTGCTGGCACATTTGTGTGATGTATCTTGAAGTGTAACAAGCGCAAACAAGATCAACATTATATGTGGAAGCTTAGCTTCTCTTCCAGCATATTAATCTTCGAGACCAATATTATAGGTGAATGCTATGTATATTAATTTAAACCATTAACTTTTCTTATTTGTGTGTTCGCGCTACTTAAGAGTGATCTTGCTATTGGCTGACTACATCATGTGTCCTATGCTGTCATCAGCTGGTGAGATCACGTGACATGAGCTATGACTGGCTTACAAAGGCACATCGCAATCTCGATTTCAATGCTTCGGAAAGTGACGTGCAGTATTGGGTGGAATTCGAATTTATACCTTCGTAATATGAAAATAGCAGCTTCATTTGCTATATCCCGTATGGTTTCTTTTGTGTTGTCTGCATTTTTCAGAGTACAGACAAGCATATCACTGAATCCAATAGTTTTAATTTCTGTGCTATCATATGGTAATGTGCTACAGGACACTGTAAGTATCACACTAAAATTACACCATTTTTCTTGGAATAAAAGCTGGAGGTGACACTAAAATTGCGCCATTTCCCTTCCAATGCGTACTTGTATTCAAATAAAATGGACAAAAACATGGTGGGTCTTTTTATTTTATTTTATTTTATTTATTTATTTTATTTTTTTTTTTTATTTTTTATTTTTTTAGCTCTCTATGATAACCAGAAACTAGTATCAAGTGTTCAAATGATGGTAAGTCAACTCAGGGAGGGGATGTGGTCATCTGTTTTCGACTGTGTATGCTCTGAAGCAATGCCATCCCTTCAAGCACTATCTACATCTACATCTACATTGATACTCCGCAAGCCACCCAACGGTGTGTGGCGGAGGGCACTTTACGTGCCACTGTCATTACCTCCCTTGCCTGTTCCAGTCGCGTATGGTTCGCGGGAAGAACGACTGTCTGAAAGCCTCCGTGCGCACTCTAATCTCTCTAATTTTACATTTGTGATCTCCTCGGGAGGTATAAGTAGGGGGAAGCAATATATTCGATACCTCATCCAGAAACGCACCCTCTCGAAACCTGGTGAGCAAGCTACACCGCGATGCAGAGCGCCTCTCTTGCAGAGTCTGCCACTTGAGTTTATTAAACATCTCCGTAATGCTATCACGGTTACCAAATAACCCTGTGACGAAACGCGCCGCTCTTCTTTGGATCTTCTCTATCTCCTCCGTCAGACCGATCTGGTACGGATCCCACATTGATGAGCAATACTCAAGTATAGGTCGAACGAGTGTTTTGTAAGCCACCTCCTTTGTTGATGGACTACATTTTCTAAGCACTCTCCCAATGAATCTCAACCTGGTACCCGCCTTACCAACAATTAATTTTATATGATCATTCCACTTCAAATCGTTCCGCATGCATACTCCCAGATATTTTACAGAAGTAACTGCTACCAGTGTATGTTCCGCTATCATATAATCATACAATAAAGGATCCTTCTTTCTATGTATTCGCAATACATTACATTTGTCTATGTTAAGGGTCAGTTGCCACTCCCTGCACCAAGTGCCTATCCGCTGCAGATCTTCCTGCATTTCGCTACAATTTTCTAATGCTGCAACTTCTCTGTATACTACAGCATCATCCGCGAAAAGCCGCATGGAACTTCCGACTATGAGTGCTACATTGCTCACAGCATCAGGTCAGTATTTTTCTTTTCTTCTTGTGTAGGTGTACAGTATGACTGATTTTTGAGGAGCAGAGAACATAATGGCACCCTGGCCAAGTGGTCAAGTGCACTGACTGGCAATTTGTTGGACAGGGTTTGATTCCTGCTGCTACCATCATTTCATTTTATTATTATTATTCATTTTGTTTTGTTACTTGCTAAAATATTAATTATAAGATATTATTAATATTATTATTAATTATAAAATATTTGAACAGTTCAATTTAAGTATGTAAAATTAATATATTCAAGTTAGTTACTATTATTACCCATGTAAGTCAAAAGGGGATAGGACACCACATTGTAGCACTTCGGTAAAATTTTGAATGAATCGCCACTGCTTGTAACTATGAAATTTGACTGTGTCTGACTGCTCGTCTCATACTCTCTCTCTCTCTCTCTCTCTCTCTCTCTCTCTCTGTATTTTAGTATTCACTTCATTCTTCTTCTTCCTCTTATTATTATTATTGTTATTGTTATTATTATTATTATTATTATTGTTCACTTTCTCCTTCATTTTTACAGTATTTTGGGTTGCTTTATGTTGATAAACGTCTTCATAAATTATAAAATTGTATATATGCTTGTAGATAAATTTCCAGACCCTCAGCCGTCAGCAGGGTGTATTTCTGATACTTTGGTCATTATCGAATGTCATTCAACTGAAACCGCAATCCTAACATTGTAAGTATAGCGATCATTCACATATGTATACGATTTAGTAGGATGATTCTGTCTATGCATACTTGTCATGGCGGTGGCCTGTGGCCAACTAGTGAACTAATACTTAATATGTGTTGGACAGCTTTTGTGGTCAATTGGAAATCTGAGAAGATGCAATATGGGTGTGTGTTTGCTCTGGGCCATTATTCCTTCCTATGTAAATTGTTCGGTTGACTGTTTCTTCACATTTCGTGTCTTTATTTAGTTTCGAGAACATTGATTGTGCTGTGTACATCTAGCAAGTGGAAGACATGTCTGCCGGTTCTCTAGACATGAGAAACATCTTATTTGACTTTGTAAATTACAGGGATAGTTTTGAATCTGTTACATCACCGACATCGATATTCGCGAGTGGAAATATCAGTTTCCTCTATTTTCTTTTTTCGAGTTTCCATGTAAAGACTTCTCCAGAAGGGATAAGTTGCTCTCTGCTGGGCATTTGTGATGGTGGTGCTACATTTCGCTGGACATCAGAAAATAATGAGACCTGAGTGCAGTTGAATGTGAAAAACAATAACAATTTTGCTGATAAAACTAAATGAAAATGGACTTCGTCTATTTTTGTGGAAATAGGAGATTTATTATTGCCGCAAATGTTTTTTCAATACTTACTTTATTGTAGTAGGCTAGTTGTTGTTAAATAATTGAGCGCAGAATGTTGGCGAGTCCCCTACGAGAACGCCGCCCCTGCTGAAGTTTCCTACGTGACATTAAACAAAAGTGTTTTCCACCCCAGAACGAAAAGTGTTGGGGACCTGTCTAGTCTGTGACAGTGGCTCCACCTAGTCATTAGGGACAGCTGCGCCACTATACTTTAGACGACCAAGATGCATTTGGGGAAAGCTGCCCTTTTATCTCCTAGTTGACTATACCTGCTTTTGTGTTGGCGAAGCGCAATCGTATTGGTGCGCGTGGCGGCCAGCACGGGCCACGAGGCTTTCGGCTGAGTAGCTCCATCCCATAGGTTGAGATTGTACATGGAGGGGAATGCACGTTCAACTGCAGTCTTTTAGGACAACGATTTTTCCCAGTACATGTGATGCATTATGACCCATTCAATATGAGTGCTGGTTTCTTTCGCGACTATTTCGAAGTGTAATTATAACTATGATGCATTTTTTCCATCAGCTGTGGTAGCATGTATTGGCTTTGGTTAGCTGGGCTGGAGGGTGATATTTAGTAGGCGTGTGTAATGAACTCTGACATCAAACAGGGATAGATGTTATATGCTTTCCGCTAACACACTTTTTTTTTTAAACTCCTCTCTGTCGAACAACAGCATCTAGTCAGTTGAATGTCTTTCCCACCAAAAAGAATAAGGATTGTACCTTCCACCCCAGCCTTTTCCCCCCTAACTTGTAGGTGTAGGGCAGAGTTTGAGTGTTTCTGTTGCTGTTTTCGAGTGGTATTGCAAGATTTTTTTCCCAGCAGGATAACACGAGTTGCATGGTATTGCCAGTTTTTGTGGCGTATTGCTGTCCTTGTGAAGCACTATGCATATAATTGTATAATTAAGTATGATATTTGTGATTAATTACTTAACTAGGATCAATATTTGCATAAGTTTGGAGTGGTATTGTGACATTTTTTTACAGCAGGATAACACCAGATGTATGGTGTAGTCAGTTTTTGGGATATATCATGAATTTAGGCCATCCTTGTGCAGCAATATGCATATAGTTGTGTAAAGAGGACCGATCTTTGTGATTAATTATGTAATTAGGATGGATATTTGCGTCAATTTCCCGAGAAAAATAAATAAAGTACACGTCAAATCCATATCTTCCTTAAGACTGGACATAGTCATTTCTTTCGCACATGTCGGAACACAAAGACGTACTTCATAAGCCTGATGCTCAAGGCGAACCTATCACACATGCCCTACTACTAAGTATAATAATTCCTCAATAACCGATTGCCGGCAAAGCGAAATTATACTGACCAAAAATCAATGTGTCTCACAAGTTTTCTTGCAAGTGGTACTACTGTGTCCTAGAAAGAGAGGCATAATTATTTTACAAACAATAGCGTGTTACAAAGCACAAACATATTAGCATCACAAATGGTCTTGGTTCGGCAGGTGCGTACAAGTATCCATGTTAAAAGCTATACCCGCTTTATAAATCGAGGAATGTCATTGCCCCTGAATGAAGTGGTTTTTTTCCAGACAAATACCATGACACTGAATATAGACATTGATTGCCAGAGTGTATAGTATCAGACCGACAGTGTAGTTACACGTCGCCGACAGTGCAACCTCATAATAAAATTACCGAATTTTGAAAGTGATTTAGCTAAGGAGTGTGGTATGAAACCGGTATTTGCAAATCCCTCACGCCACCGCCGCTAGGTATTTCTCCAGTATTTGTAATGCATTGTGCCTCGATGCCATGTCAGAGGTTCGGTGATATATCGACTGGGTTATGTGCGATGGTAAACTGAGAACGATCACAAACAGTAGTACATGATGTGCTGATTGAGCGATGCCATATCAGAGGTTCGGTGATATATTGACTGGATTATATGTGATGGTAGATTGAGAACGATCACAAACAGTAGTAGATGACGTGCTGATTGAGCTCATAAGAAATGTACTCTAGCGTTTCAGATCTCTTGTGCTACGCTTTCAGTAGAAATGCTGTCTGGGATTTGGAATCAAGTCTTTCCCTTCAAGCACATCCCTTTGTTGGATCTTATGGAGAAGTCATTTATTGATTACAGCCACTAATGAATCATATTTCGGGCACTCTAATATCTCGAAACAAGTCACCTTTCTCGAACCTATCTGCTACAGTAAAATTCTATCCTCTTTTTATGTAGTCCCTACACATCTTGCCTCGCTGCCATTTCTCCACCTTTGTGCGTGTGATCACTCCAATTTAAGTCGGAACTGAGGAGGAGTCTGAGAAAACTATATCTGCCACCTTCTGCAACCCATGTAGAAACAGGCTAAGCTGTGTTACTGCGTCGGGACTGTGTTTTGACCATTCGGTGGAAACTGGAACTGGGAGAAGGATGAGGATTTTTGGTACTGCACTGTGGTGCATTCCCAAACTACATACAAGTACTACAGATCCGCGCCCAGTCACATCTATCTCCCCAACATGATATCTTTGTTATTCTGTACCACCCAACAGAGGAAAATTATGAACTATAAAAGCTCCACTAATTTCATCTGATAGAGAACTCGATAAGATTTTTACTGCGTTTCTCTCCTCTCATATATCGAAAACATATACTACATGCACGCCGGCATTGTGCACATGTGATGATCCTATTAAATATACAGGTATTGATTAACTGCACAGACCAGTTTAAAGTTTCATCACCTTTACTGTAGGAGGATGATAGTATCCCGTGGACTATACTGTAAGTCGTAAGGGACGCTCCCTATGACCCGTCTCATTGTTTCAAACATAATTTTTTTTCTGCTGTAACATGCTTTGTACACTGCCATACTATTTTTTTTTCTGCCTCGACTTTGAGGTTTGTGCCAGGTTGTAAACTGCTATTAACACGTTCTGATCCATGGCCTCTTGCAGAAAACTAGACATTGCACGTTGTAAAATTATGTTTTTACTACTGCTACCATAACACACCACACACACAGTGGATGATTTTAAATAAAAGTGAGTTACAACATAAGGAAACTGGAAGAGTTTTGAGGCATTGTGGAAAGTTTCCAAACTACAGTCCAAAGGTGATTGACAAGCTCTACAAACTCCTTCTCCAACTCAAACAAGCATTGTCAGTCAATCAATATGTCATAACCAACAGCATGCCAGTGGACGGATCGGATGGAAAAGACACCGTCGATACATTGAAATAATAACCATCACAGCTGATAGTGCGAAAAACTGTAGCAAATTTACAGTAATATCAACACCGACCAATCAAGCGACAGCATGTTTACCAGTTTTAGTATCATAGCTAAACAACCCCTTCTCCACTTTGCGAGTATCATTGCGAATGTAGATAGATGACTGTGCAGTACGCCCATTCATTGTTAATTGTCGAACATATACATCATCAATGTATACCTGACGGTGCTCTACATATTTCTAACACCTCAAGAATAGTGCTTAATTTACGATTTATCTCTTTATGCTGATGGGAGTCACAGAGCATTCTCACAGTCTTAGGATAAAATTAGAGACTGAAAGACCCCCTCTAATTGACCAACCCCCCTGCAGTGCCATTACCGATTTAATTTGCAGCTGACCAGAAGTAGACCTCTACATTCCACGTCTTGTGAATGAATGGAGCTTGCCGAGTCCTTAGAAGTGCACAAGATGTCCCGAGATGCGCCCATGTCCAGGAGATTTTCACTCCTTATCAATGTGTAGCAACAGATTTGAAAGTGTTGTGATGTAGTACGAGACAGTTAATAAGAACAGGAAATGGTTGATTTTTATGCGTGATGGAGCTCCAGACGGATGGAGTTTGAAGCATTTTTATGCAGCTCAACCAAGCTATCAATTTTAAAGTATTATTACAGAGTCTAGGTTCAGTACCTGGAAGGTACTGGTAAGAAAGCTTAAACACACGCACTCCTAAGGCAACAACCTTCCGCACTTAAAACAGGCTATAATGTTAGATCACTTGAGTTTCCGACCTATCAGTCGTATGGAATGCAGCGCTGTTATTATTCCAATGTAAGAAATATATTTCAAGCGCATGACACATATCCTTCTTCCCAGTCTCTCTGCAATAAACTATGTTATCAAACCGTAAAACGAAAAAGCTACTTCCTTAAAAAATCGGCTGTGTGTTATACAAGCACAGTATAGCTTTACAGATATGTATAGCACCCACCGTTCAAATCCAATCATGGTTCAAATATTGTTCTACGCATGCACCAGTCCTATATAAAATGATCATTAGTAACGGAGAATACCTCTTACAAGGAAACAGATAAACGCGTAGCAGCTGCATCCAACATGTGAAATTACAAGTCATTCCGCCACTAACTCTGTAAAAGGCACATCTGTCAGCCAGATGTGTACACGGGGATTGCAGTGCCTCACAAACACCTATCGCTAACTTAGAATCATCTTAGTTATTAAGTTGAAGTCTTAACATTACACCCAAGATGTGACAGGGGGATGGAGTACATCGCATAAATTATATTTCGTTTAGAGGAATGTGTCATGTTTTGTCACACATGAGATGGAAGTCCTCTGATGACCGAGAGGTTTGCCGTTAACGATCGCAAGTAGACAATGCTCTAAATCACATGCAGAACACGTGATTGTATGCAAGTCTAACACAGGCTATGTCGTGCGACTGATGGATCCTGACAGAACAGCGGGAAAATTGACCTGCAGCAACTTCTCTCTCTCTAGAAGGCATCATCAGTCTACCATTAAATCGTACCTCATTACAGCTCCATCTCAATCCATCACCCCATCCACTCTCTAATATCCTTTAACGCAGATGCAGATGCATGTAAGTTTAGAGGCGGATCGTTCTCTGTCTTCCTGAAAAGTGTCAAATACATTTGGGGTGACACTTTCTTCACCCCACTACTGACGATGGTCCATATCTTTGGGGGGGGGGGGGAGGCGAGGGGGGGAGGAAGAATGTTCTGGCGTAACCACAAGTGCCAGAACGAATATGAGGAATGCAAGAGAAGAGAAGGTCGTGAAACGACGAAACGACGTCGGCCAATAACATGCTGACCAGCACTTCACCACGATAAGAGTGGTGCCTAGCTGAAGTGAATATAAGTGCGAGTTCTGCCAGCCTCAGCTGGAAATTAGTGGACAGTATTCGCAGAGTATTAACACAGCTTAGCAGAGAGTGCTACTAGAACAGTTATTAGTGATCCATATCCGTTGCTTGTTTGGACATTGTCTATAGCAAAGAACACTACTGTTCGCATCTCGCCCATGACTTGTGACACCTTTTTAAATACAAGTTAAGTATTTCCAACATGTTTTATTGAAATAAAACTACTAATGATATTTGCTTGAATTGTTGTATTGCATTCTGAGAATGCAGCATCCTTTAGGCACCCTATACGAGACGAGTGGGCAGGACCCCACACGAACAACCATCATAAGGTTTATGTAAGCGATTTCAGTATCCACTGACAGTGAATGCATTTGTGTTGTTATTAACACCAAATCAAGTTACATACGTTTCTGTACTAAACAGTTATGTTTTTGTATGTCATTTCGTAAGTTGCATTTCCTTGAGATCATAATACTGATTCATATTTGATTACTATATACATTACTTTTCATAATGTAAGCCACACTGGAAGAGGTAATTAAGCTCCCAGAGTGCGATATGTTTCCATAATGTGTTACTTGTTGCTTTACTGTTATTATTGATTTATGTTTTATACCAAAACAGATGTTATTAGTATTTCATTTCCACCAACTATATGGGGATGGTTTTAAAATAGTAACTGAATGTACTTTACTGTTTAAGGATGCCATTGTAACTGTATGTAACACTACTGTATTTTATTTTTTAATATTTTTAAAATGGAGTGTAGAAGTGACAATCATACCAAGGTTAGCTGCATGGAAATGTAACCAACAAGCTCAGTTTAACTGTCTTTTATCTGTAATGGCAATGTGGTAACATGTGCGATTTGATTTACGATGAGTCACCATGACAGCTACTATTGGTATGTAAATCTATGTTCCACAAGATTAAGTATTTGTGATCTGATTTTAATTTGTCTTAGAAATGTTCAGCAGTGTTCTGGTATCTGTTTTATTTCTATTAATTACTCAACAGGGCTTGTATTTTTATGAATGAAGTCGCTTAGGACATTAAATTTCTTGAACTGGATCTGATTTTAGATCAGTTTATCAGTGGGGACTTTGATTATTTTTTGTTACTGATCGACACTTGGGATTAATACATCTTGTTTCAAGTAGTTTTCTGTTTATTTGTGTTAGTGTGATGTTCTGAGTTCAATTAATTTTTAAGCTGTGAGCACTGCCTGTGTTTTCCAGTCATTTGTTTATGTAGTATGTTTGGTAACCATTTTATTGGGGGGAGGGGTCCTCAAGTTAAATTTCAAATTCACTTAATCATGTAGCATTGTATCACCAGCATATGAATCATATTGTGAATTTATGAACAATGTACTTCATTTGTTAATGTATAGGAAATAAGTTAGAATTTATTTTTATTTAATAAGCAATAAATATTAAAAGAGAACCACTTACCCACATAGTAGACAACGAGAAGAAATTGCATCTCAACCATTTCACCTCAGTAATTCTTATTCATATTGCCACACATTTGATCTTAATCTAAGAGTGATGTCCAAGTAGTATTACATTAACGCATGATGCCAAGTATGACTGTTCCTTATAGATTTTCTTAATAAAAGTTGCTATTCCCTTCCTATTTTGTTAAAAATTGCTATCCTGACTATCTTGACAGCTTGACAAAGTGCTGTATCTTCAAACATCTCATGTAGATGTAAGCCATACTAGTTGTGTATGTTGGTATGAGCATGTCTAAGCACATCTTGTAAAACGTAATGCTTTATTTAAATACTGTGGAAAATGTAATGACTGTTGTGACAGTGCCACGACATTCAAAAGTGCCGCTACGTTAGTACACGAACACGGCGATAGAGGCGCTCCGCAGCTCGGCCGAGCGCGGGAGCGCCACCTGGTTATGAACGGCGCCGGCCGCATGTCACGGCCCGGCGGTCGAGTGACAGATACGGAGTTAGTAACATGTAACCCGCGAGTGTTTCTACTTTTGTCTCTCCACGCACTTTATTAGTGATTAAAGGTTATAACACTTTTTGGCGACGAGGTCGGATATTTTTTTTTCCCCCGCGTTGTGGACTTGTGTGTTCGTGTCGGGGCAGACATGGAACAGCTTATGCAAGCGCTTATTGAACAACAAACACAGCTGACGGCTGCTATTCAGGCGCAACAAACACAGCTGACGGCTGCTACTCAGGCGTTGTTGATGTCGCTTACTCATCGTCTGTCTTCCTCTTCTCCGCCTCCGTTTCCTCCTTATGACGAGGCTGCTGAAGACTGGGAGGATTATGAGAAGCGTTTGCGGCAACACTTCTTGGCTTTCGGTGTTGTCGACGCTCCTATGTGTAAGTCGTTATTTCTATCTTGGATTTCCCCACGGATCTATCAGCTGTTATCTCAGTTAGCCCCTCTGCGGGAACCTGCCTCTCTGTCCTTCCAAGAAATGTGTGACTTATTGTCTAACTATTACCGAAAAAACACCCATGTCGTTGCCGCCCGCGTGGCTTTTCTACCGGTGTCGTAAACAGCCCCATCAATCTTACCGGGCTTGGGCGGCGGAACTACACGGTCTGAGTCGGAAATGTCAGTTTGTCACGGACACTCATCATGAGTCTTACGCTGATTCAATGGTTCGGGACGCTATTTTACGGCTTGCTCCTAATAAAGAAGTTCGGCAACGTGCCTTACAATTGCCAAACCCGTCGTTGTCGGAAGTTCTCAGCATCGCTCAATCGTTTGAAGTGTCTCACGCTGCTGGTGCGCAAATAGACGCGTGGTGTGATGTAGGCGCTGTACACACCACTTTCGACGCAGATAATGTGCCTGTTTCACAGGAAAACGACGATGTGGCGGCGGTGCACTCGCGTCAACAACGTCGCGTTGGGCCGCCACGCTCGCAGCGAAAACAGCAACCACAGAAGCAGGCTCGTTCCGCCCTTCCTTCTTGTCCACGTTGTTTCGTACAGCATGACAGAGCCGCGTGTCCAAAACGTTGGGCCACGTGTAATTCATGTAGGAAAAAAGGCCACATTGCTTCTGTGTGTCAGTCCCCTAAAGTTCCTGTCGACGAGGACGAGGCATCGGACATGGATGTTAACTGTGTGCTTTCTCAAACGAATAAGTTGTTTGTTACTGTTCGTGTTCTGGATAAAGACATTCGCATGCAAGTGGACACTGGCTCTGCAGTAACTCTCATTAATTCTCGCACGTATTTGGAGTTAGGCTCCCCTTCCTTGTCTCCAGTTACGCGAAATCTGAGAACTTATAATAAGCAGAAAATTCCTATCGTTGGCCAATTTGATGCTTCCACTGCCTACAAGTCTGTTGTTCGGCCCCTCACGTTTTATGTGGTGGATCATGCGGGCACTGAAAACCTGTTCGGTTATGATGCTTTCCAGTTGTTCGGGTTTTCCATTGATGATGATGTGCACCTCATATCTGAGGACATTCTGTATCAACAGCTGGATGGCTTGTGTTCTGAATTCTCGTCCGTGTTCTCTGCGGGTCTGGGTCGGGCCAAGGATTTTGAAGCCCACATTACTCTTAAACCTACGGCTCGCCCTAAGTTTTTGCGGGCACGCCCTATTCCAATGGCGTTGCGTGCGCCTGTCAAAG
Organism: Schistocerca serialis cubense; assembly: GCF_023864345.2. Classification (NCBI taxonomy): domain Eukaryota; kingdom Metazoa; phylum Arthropoda; class Insecta; order Orthoptera; family Acrididae; genus Schistocerca; species Schistocerca serialis. Next base: position 305,856,124 of record NC_064638.1, read on the forward strand.
CTGAGATAGACAGGTTAACAGCTTCGGGGATTCTCCTTCCTGTTACCTCCAGCGAATGGGCATCGCCCGTCGTGGTGGTTTCTAAACCAAACGGGAGTCTGCGATTGTGTGGTGATTTTAAAGCCACTGTCAATGCTCAAAGCCTCATTGACACTTATCCTCTTCCCCGTCCTGAGGAGTTATTTACCAAGCTCGCTGGGGGCCAGTTCTTTTCCAAACTTGACTTATCGGAGGCGTACCATCAGTTGCCGCTGGATGCATCTTCCAAGGAATTTCTCGTCATCAACACTCCTTGTGGGTTGTATCAGTACCAGCGGTTACCATTTGGCGTCGCTAGCGCACCGGCCATTTTTCAGCGGTTTTTGGAACAGCTCACGGCTTCCGTTCCCGGCTGGATCAACTACCTGGATGACATTGTTGTCACGGGGGCCTCCACTGAGGAGCACCTTCGCAATTTGCGTTCACTGTTTCGGGTTCTGCATTCAGCAGGGTTGAAGTGCAATCTGGACAAGTCTCAGTTCTTCCAACCCTCCATTGTGTATCTTGGTTTCCACTTGTCCCGTGAGGGTATACGTCCTCTACGACAGCACGTTGCGGCCATTACCCCTCTACCCCGGCCGTCTACGGTCAAAGAACTTCAGGCGTTTCTAGGCAAGGTTGCTTATTATCACAAATTCATTCCCTCCGCGGCGGCGGTGGCTCATCCTCTGCATCAGCTGTTACGCAAAAACGTTCCTTTCTGTTGGTCCGCCGAGTGTGAGCAGGCTTTTGTCCGCCTGAAGGCTCATTTGCAGTCGGCGCCTTGTCTTGCCACATTCCGTCCGGGTCAGCACTTGGTTCTGGCGACTGACGCGTCACAGTATGGCCTAGGGGCTGTTCTCGCCCATCGGTATGAGGATGGGTCGGAACGACCCATCGCCTACGCTTCCAAGACCCTCAACGATGCCCAACGGCGTTACTCTCAAATAGAAAAGGAGGCGCTCGCTATCGTTTATGCTCTGAAAAAGTTCAGCGTTTTTTTGTATGGTTCTAAGTTTCACCTCATCACCGACCACAAGCCGCTGGTCTCTCTGTTCAGCCCCTCGGCGTCGCTTCCGGATAAGGCAGCTCACCGCCTGCAACGTTGGGCCTTATACTTGTCTCGTTTTCACTATGAGATTCACTATCGCCCCACGGCCCAGCACGCCAACGCTGACGCGTTGTCGCGTTTGCCGATGGGCCCCGACCCGGTTTTCGATCGCGATGAACTCCTCTGTTTCCACATTGATGAGGAAGAACGTCGTGCGGTCGAGGGTTTTACACTTACAGGTTCGCAGGTCGCGTCGGCTACTGCGCGGGATCCGGTCCTGCGTCAGGTGATTGGTTTTGTTCAGCGGGGTTGGCCGGACAGGACCAAGGGCCGGGCGTCGGATCCCCTTCGCAACTACCATGCCTTGCGCCTTCGTCTGTCTGTTTGTGAGGGTGTTGTTCTTCTGGCCACGGATGGCGCATCTCCACGGGTTGTGGTGCCCGCCTCTCTTCGCAAAGCTGTTCTCAAACTATTGCATGAGGGCCATTGGGGGATTTCTCGGACTAAGTCCCTGGCCCACAGGCACGTTTATTGGCCCGGTATCGATTCGGACATCGCCCACATGGTCGCTGCGTGTGCTCAGTGTGTTCAACAACTGGCTGCGCCTCGTACTCTGCCCTCTCCGTGGCCTGATCCGGCGCAGCCGTGGGAACGGGTGCACGCTGACTTTGCCGGCCCCTTCCTCGGCACTTATTGGCTACTGTTGATTGGCGCCTTCTCGAAGTTTCCGTTTGTTGTTCGCTGTCCGTCGCCCACCACTGCGGCGACGACGCTGGCTTTGTCAAAAATCTTTGCGCTAGAAGGTCTTCCATCCACGATTGTCACGGACAATGGCCCTCAGTTCTCTTCGCAGGCCTTCCGTGATTTTTGTACTGGACAAGGGATTCATCATGTTACAGCACCGCCCTTCCATCCGCAATCGAATGGGGAGGTCGAGCGCCTTGTCCGCACTTTCAAAAGCCAAATGAAAAAATTCCTTCGTGATTTTTCCACAGATGACGCTCTGTTGCAATTTCTGAGTTCTTATCGCTTCACGCCTCTGGGTGATCGCAGCCCTGCTGAACTCTTGCATGGCCGCCAACCGCGCACCCTACTGCATCTGCTTCACCCTGTCAGGCCTTGTACTGTGTCCCCTAGTGCGGGAAAATACCCGGTGGGCGCCGACGTGTGGGCACGGGGGTATTGATCTCGCCCTAAATGGATTCCAGGGGTCGTCCAGGCTCTTCGCGGCCGCCGGCTTTGTGAAATACGTACGGACGGCGGCATGGTTGTTCGCCATTACGACCAGATGCGCCCACGAGTGGTGGCCACGCCGGTACCACCGCCCCTTCTTTCGTCTCCACCAGTCCGAGAAGCCAGTCCTGTCGCTGCTGCCGATCTTCCGGGCGTGTTGTTGCCGCCGCCGTCGCTACCGCTTCCGAGTACGCCGGAACCGGCCCCAGTCGCGACGCCGCCTTCTCCGGGACCCATCTCGCTGGAGCACACCCCCAGGTCCACGACACCTATGGATGCTACTCCGGAGTTTTCACCCATCATCTCGTCCAGGAGGCACGTTCCACGCGCCAGCTTCCGTCCTGGACATTTTCGACCATACTCTCGTGTTTCTCCGCGGGATCTTCTCGGGACCTCCCAAGAGGCCATGGATGTCTCCGCACTGTCCGTGTCTCCACGAAAGTGAGCGTTTTTTTTTTCAAGGGGGGAAAAGTGTTGTGACAGTGCCACGACATTCAAAAGTGCCGCTACGTTAGTACGCGAACACGGCGATAGAGGCGCTCCGCAGCTCGGCCGAGCGCGGGAGCGCCACCTGGTTATGAACGGCGCCGGCCGCATGTCACGGCCCGGCGGTCGAGTGACAGATACGGAGTTAGTAACATGTAACCCGCGAGTGTTTCTACTTTTGTCTCTCCACGCACTTTATTAGTGATTAAAGGTTATAACAATGACAACTTACATATTATTTAAAATGAGCATTGATATGTCTCAGATATTTTTGTTCTGGTACTGACAATACCTTTAACGCCACCTCGTTGCAAAAGATATTTACTTTGCAACATGCTGTTTGGCATGAGCCAGTTTGGCTCTGACGATTAGCAGGAATGTTTACAACTGGCTAGATACTCTTTATCGATTAAGGCATGTTACTGAAACAATTGCATTGTTGTATAGAACATTGTTCTCTGCCTTGTCTTATGGTGTATTATATACCAAAGATGATGACACTGATACCAAAAGTCTAATAAAGAATGAAAAATAAAAGACATGTTTGGCCATCAAGACAACATTAACTTATTATTGCCAATCATTAAAAATGTCTTAGATATCAAGATAGAACGAAATTAAGTAAACTAAAAAGTAAATGATACACTGACAATGAATATGTGTAAATCATATGTATGTAAGAAATGATACAAGCTACAAGAGCAGTAGTAATTAAAAAAAGATCTGAGGAAGCCAGCCAGGAAGGTAAATGGAACAGCCAACAGCCGGCCTTGACATAATGAGACAGACAGAAGAGCAGACAACAGCATGCCAGATGTGGGATTCCTATGGTGGATGTTAGATGTGTGGTAGTGGCAGTGAATGGCAGAAGCATTGGCATTGTAGTACAGTTTTTTTCTTCCAATTAAAGATGGTGTGCATGTAGTGATTTGAGTGTTAGTGTGGACATGCAGTTGTGCACACCTTAGAAAACAGATTCCGAATGCACAGACAGTTTGAAACATCTGCAGCAAGATTAGTGTTCATGCCCTTGTTGCATAAAACTGTGAAGTAACTCGTGGCAGTAGTATGAAGCCTGTAGCATGCTGAGGAACTTTTTTCAAATCACATACAGTTGGCTTCAACACCTTGTCCAGTAGGTATTGCTTTATGTATGGACAGTGGAATGTGAAAGTACCTTAATACACAACCGTTATTTATGGAACAATTGACTGGACATTGCCAGCAGTTTTGAATGAGTATAGTAGTACTACCAACCCACTCGTGTCTGTCCCAGCTGGTAATTCGCCTCAAAATTCGGTGTTAAAATGCCTTTCCAGTGTGCAGAAAGAACAGACGTTGAAAGGTAAGGTGTTCATGGTGATGCAGTATGCAATAGTCACTGTCGCCAAGGGTGCCCTCTCTCAAGATTGCCAAGCAATGAGTGACATCCATCAGACTGGAAGAAGCAGACACTTTCCCACTCTATTGACATTTAGTGCATCAATTACGCAGATAATTCTTCATAACTGCCTTCAAACCTGACAAATTTTTAATACTTAAAAAATCTGCTTTTAACTGCTACTCTGGCAAATAGCCTAACCACAGGGATACTTCCTAGTTTTTCCTTATCTTAGCAGTTAGAGTTTTCTATATTTGTTTGCATTATGTGATTCCACACTTTCTCAAGCATGAAGACTCTTTTTCCATGCTGAAACTGTTGGCGTTGCTAATTATCCAGCCAAGCTGAGCGGTGTGGAGTACATGGTCCCAACATCATTCCAAAATTAATGACATGTAATTATTTTCTGACAGCTAAACAGTTATTTGGTTAGCTGTTTCCTCTGGCTGCATGAAGTTTGAAGTAAGTAGCAAACACATTGTGGGTTGGATGCCAAGCCCTTGCCTCGCCCCTCTATAGAAAGCAAATGTCATCTACACCAGGGCACTGGTGGCATTGTGTTGGCTGAAACTGCGAGCATATACATCATCTATGTGTTAATGCAAACAATCTAAAATTAATAAACTTTTGAATCCAAATCAAGTACAGAATTGCAAGCTTTCATGCCCTTAGCCATGTAGATCGCTACTCTGCAGATAATAATGTAAGAGATCTATGTGGAAAGAAGGACAGAATCTTCGCAGAATCACAATAAAGTCCGCCATTTTAGAAATCTGATCATCAGGACAGAGCAGCCAGAACCGACAGTAAAAATTTCACTCAGCGTCTATCACAGGTGCATCGAGCCTGTGACTTTCGATTTCTGGATAGTGATATAAACCTGGCATTTTTGCGTCACACCTCTCTGCAGTTGGCACTGACAATGCTATACCTCTTGATTTTTTTGTGCATTCTCTCTGCACCACCTATGTAGTTCTTGCATGTTGCTCATGATCAAAGATAGAAAATACAAAACTACTGAACTTGTGAAGATTTCAATGACTAGCTGATTTCAGTACAAGTGTCCCTACCATAGGACACATAGCCTCTAAATTTTCAGAGTCAACCTCACAGCAGGTAGATGTTCATCACTCGCAACACTTAAAGGTAAAACACAGACTCTCCGGACACAGTATTAGGACAGAGAGGGAAAGATGTAGGACAACATCAAACCACTCGAAGACTTTCTTCAGCACTTTGCCTGACACGAGGTCCATTCTGCTGGACACACTCCCAGACATGAACGTTATTTGTTAGTTGTTTAAAAAAAATTGACAAAAGTGGGACTGAGTGATCCTGCAGGGTCTTACTTAAAAACTCGCGTGTCCAGAAATAAATTACCATACTGTTTGTGGTTGGCACTATTTTCTAAAGCCAACCGAAATGGGCTTAACTAGAGAAAACATTATGTCTCATTTACTAACGAATTCTGAAGAAACTTCGCAGATCTGTTCAATTGCCTTTACCTGACCAGCTGTAAACTCCAACTATCTCTCAGCATAGGTATCCTTCTGTTCTTGGCATTATCCTTCGCACAAAGGAACCTATCGAAAGACTACTGCCATCTTGGTAAAAAATTAATACCAAGTGGGAATACCTGATATTAAGGTCAGAACAGGGGAAAGGTCGTTACAGAAGAGCAAACTGCAGAGGCAAGTGCTCTATAGTGACAGATCTGACAGGTGTATTAACTTATCTCAGATCTAAAAAAATTCCACTATTGCCTGAAAAACTACTGATCACTGCAAAATGTCCACATTATTTTCAAACATTCATCTGAGCAAAGAATAAGCGAGAATTTGAACTCCAAAGAAAGAAGACTATGTTGTCGATTTCTTTCATTGTGATGGACAAAATTACAGGTTTTGAGATCATCCCTGCCATTCAAGTAAGTTTACGTAAATAAATTGCCATTAAAGCGTGTATTACAAACATTTCAGGCACTTGAAATAACATTACAGAATATGGCCTTTCAAGCCCTTTGTTCAGAAGTCGGAAAGAACGCAATTATTTTACATTCAGCAACAACATGCTATTATTCAAGAGGATGCTGTTGTTTTGTACACCTCTTGCAGGTCCCGTTTGACCAATATGATGCTATAGTGCACTGGCATTTACGGAGCATAAAAAAGAAATTGTGAGAGCATGTCTTGTAACAGAAGCTCCTAATGTCTCGTAGCAAATGGTTCAAATGGCTCTGAGCACTATGGGACACAACTGCTGAGGTCATTAGTCCCCTAGAACTTAGAACTAGTTAAACCTAACTAACCTAAGGACATCACAAACATCCATGCCCGAGGCAGGATTCGAACCTGCGACCGTAGCGGTCTTGCGGTTCCAGACTGCAGCGCCTTAAACCGCACGGCCACTTCGGCCGGCGTCTCGTAGCAGAGAATACTATAAGTTACCTACACAGGTTTGTGTGAAATTTTGCCGCCTGTACTGGAGGAAGACCATATCCCACAGACTATCAGTCACAAGAGAGGGTTCCTGTGTTATTCTTTCGTAAATAGTTTGACACATTTGTCTTCATCTATAGCACATCCAAGCAGTGTATGACTACAGCTTTGTACACCACCATACAGTTTGTTCTTTTGTCATGACTTCGATGTCCTTTTCAGGTGCTAAACCAACATTAATATGTTGCGATTCATTGGCTCTCACAGAAAGCTGGACATCGCATGTTGTAAACTGTGCTGCTCCCACAACACACAGGATGGTAGAAATAAAATGCATAGGCACTGTTTCTTACTGACAAAAATGTGGGAGACATCGCAACTTTTGGAAACTGGAACAGTTTGCAGCATTGTGAAGCGTTTCGAAAGAGCTGTCCCAAGGTGATGACCTACATGTTTAAACTCATCTTCCATAGTGATGGGGTAACAGTCTCAGAATTCCATTTTGAAGACACCAAGATCATTGTTACCTCATATTGAGTCATATACATGATCATTGTTCTGGTGCTGGCCTTCCCTGGAGGGTGTTGTTCACCACGACACGTGGGGTAGGAGAAATAGAAAGAAGTACTGTTATCTTACTGGTGAAAAAAAAAAAATATGTAGAGGGCATCACAGCATATTTAAATACGACGAGTCTACAGCATAGAGGAATGTCTCCAAACAACTGTCTGAAACTGTTGACCTCTACATTTAATCCGATGTTCTTTAGTGATAAGTAGCAGATGTCCAGTGTTCCGCCAAGGCTTTCTCTGTCTCAAACAAGTGGTGTCAGTCAATCATTATGTGGTAACCAATAGCGTACCAGTGGACAGATTGGGTGGGAAACGCACCTTCGATATGGGATGATGTACTGTAATAAACACTGCAGTTGACTGCGTGATCGATTTTAGTAATTTTACCAGTTTTTTCGTAATTTCAATGCCAGCCAACGAAACAGCAGTATGCTTCCGAATTTCTGAATCATCGCTGAACCACCCCTCCACTAATTTTCGAGTACCATATACTAGACTGAAAATGCAGATAGACGACGGTGCAGTACATCCATTTGGTCATATACACCAAAGTATACCAGACAGCGTCTTATATAGATGATATCAGGTTTTCTATATATTTCTGTCATATTGATCATAGTGTGGAATTTACAATTATACACTCCTGGAAATTGAAATAAGAACACCGTGAATTCATTGTCCCAGGAAGGGGAAACTTTATTGACACATTCCTGGGGTCAGATACATCACATGATCACACTGACAGAACCACAGGCACATAGACACAGGCAACAGAGCATGCACAATGTCGGCACTAGTACAGTGTATATCCACCTTTCGCAGCAATGCAGGCTGCTATTCTCCCATGGAGACGATCGTAGAGATGCCGGATGTAGTCCTGTGGAACGGCTTGCCATGTCATTTCCACCTGGCGCCTCAGTTGGACCAGCGTTCGTGCTGGACGTGCAGACCGCGTGAGACGACGCTTCATCCAGTCCCAAACATGCTCAATGGGGGACAGATCCGGAGATCTTGCTGGCCAGGGTAGTTGACTTACACCTTCTAGAGCACTTTGGGTGGCACGGGATACATGTGGACGTGCATTGTCCTGTTGGAACAGCAAGTTCCCTTGCCGGTCTAGGAATGGTAGAACGATGGGTTCGATGACGGTTTGGATGTACCGTGCACTATTCAGTGTCCCCTCGACGATCACCAGTGGTGTACGGCCAGTGTAGGAGATCGCTCCCCACACCATGATGCCGGGTGTTGGCCCTGTGTGCCTCGGTCGTATGCAGTCCTGATTGTGGCGCTCACCTGCACGGCGCCAAACACGCATACGACCATCATTGGCACCAAGGCAGAAGCGACCCTCATCGCTGAAGACGACACGTCTCCATTCGTCCCTCCATTCATGCCTGTCGCGACACCACTGGAGGCGGGCTGCACGATGTTGGGGCGTGAGCGGAAGACGGCCTAACGGTGTGCGGGACCGTAGCCCAGCTTCATGGAGACGGTTGCGAATGGTCCTCGCCGATACCCCAGGAGCAACAGTGTCCCTAATTTGCTGGGAAGTGGCGGTGCGGTCCCCTACGGCACTGCGTAGGACCTACGGTCTTGGCGTGCATCCGTGCGTCGCTGCGGTCCGGTCCCAGGTCGACGGGCACGTGCACCTTCCGCCGACCACTGGCGACAACATCGATGTACTGTGGAGACCTCACGCCCCACGTGTTGAGCAATTCGGCGGTACGTCCACCCGGCCTCCCGCATGCCCACTATACGCCCTCGCTCAAAGTCCGTCAACTGCACATACGGTTCACGTCCACGCTGTTGCGGCATGCTACCAGTGTTAAAGACTGCGATGGAGCTCCATATGCCACGGCAAACTGGCTGACACTGACGGCGGCGGTGCACAAATGCTGCGCAGCTAGCGCCATTCGACGGCCAACACCGCGGTTCCTGGTGTGTCCGCTGTGCCGTGCGTGTGATCATTGCTTGTACAGCCCTCTCGCAGTGTCCGGAGCAAGTATGGTGGGTCTGACACACCGGTGTCAATGTGTTCTTTTTTCCATTTCCAGGAGTGTATTTGGCCATCTTTCCCTATGTCGATGGGAGTCACAGAGTATTCTAACATTCATGGGATAAAGTCAGAAACTGAAAGGTATCCCTACATTGTCCTTGATCAACCCTCCCTGCAACATACGCGCCGATTTATTCCGCAATCGGCCAGAAGTGAGAGGGTACTAACTACTAACCCACTATACTCCACGTCTTGAGAAGGAACAGAATGAGCTGACTCCATAACTGCTGTTCAGCGAAGACTGTTCCAACCAATCTTATTCATAGCACTAATCCAGGTGCAAAAGATCTCTCTGGATATGTGCTTGTCGAGGAGGGTAGCACCACTTATCAGTGTATAGTAGACATGAGAGATTGTGGTGATATAACAGATGGTTAAAAAAACACATGTGGTTTATGCATTACAAAGCTCCATACGGATGAGTTTGAAACATTTTACGTGTACTATCAACTCTGGAGTATTATTCCAGTGTCTGAAGTCAGCCTCAAGAAGCTACCGCAAGAGAGAAATGATGACACAGTATAAATACATGCACTCCTAAGGCCCTACAGTTCTGCACCTAAAAATGCAGTAATGTTAAAGCCATATGGTTTCTGAAGTATTAGTCACGTGGAATGCAATGCTCTTAATACTCCAATGCAGGACATCTATGTCAACATCTGGCATACAACCACTTGCAAGTTTTCTACTCATCACTACGGCGAAAAGCTTTAAGATGATAAAACTACTTCCTTCTACACTATTCTAGTGTCCAAGAAAGTGTCTGGGTATGTTCCTCTCTCGAACTGCTTGTAAACCTACTGGAACGATGTTTGGAGACTGCTGTTGGTCTCTTAGGAAATTGGCAGACTTTATACATCTCTTTTAAGTCAGAAATGTTCTATCCTCAATCACATTTCCGTGTCAGTCGTGCTTATTAGTACTAGTAATGGTTTTGACAGATGTGGCCATGTCTCACTAGGAAATAGAGCAAGGAAAAACGACATGAATATTTTCAATAGTTGATACATCGAGTTACCACCCACGCCCTGCTGCATGAAAATGCACACGAAGAAACAGCAACTTCTTACGAGGGAGCACAAGCCAAAGGAGAAGTAATAGTCTTAGTGGTGTTTAGGGTAGCTCCACCATGGCCTTGGCATCCTTCCTCTTGCACACAGAGGTCACTGCCTCATGTTAGGTAGTTTTGCTCATGTGTAGGATAATATAGCAATTTTGTCCTAACACCATCTCCCTAGGGTGCACCCTCCTCGCACCATCAAGGCAGTTTATCCTGTAGTGAAGTAGAAGTGGATAGTTCCTGTGAATTATTATGGGTGGAGGTTACACTAAACAACCGAACTAGGTTAATAATTGGCTCCTTTTACCGACCTCCCAACTCAGCATCATTAGTGGCAGAACAACTGAGAGAAAATTTGGAATACATTTCACATAAATTTTCTCAGCATGTTATAGTCTTAGGTGGAGATTTCAATTTACCAGATATAGACGGGGACACTCAGATGTTTAGGACGGGTGGTAGGGACAGAGCATCGAGTGACATTATACTGAGTGCACTATCCGAAAATTACCTCGAGCAATTAAACAGAGAACCGACTCGTGGAGATAACATCTTGGACCTACTGATAACAAACAGACCCGAACTTTTCGACTCTGTATGTACAGAACAGGGAATCAGTGATCATAAGGCCGTTGCAGCATCCCTGAATATGGAAGTTAATAGGAATATAAAAAAAGGGAGGAAGGTGTATCTGTTTAGCAAGAGTAATAGAAGGCAGATTTCAGACTACCTAACAGATCAAAACGAAAATTTCTGTTCCGACACTGACAATGTTGAGTGTTTATGGAAAAAGTTCAAGGCAATCGTAAAATGCGTTTTAGACAGGTACGTGCCGAGTAAAACTGTGAGGGACGGGAAAAACCCACCGTGGTACAACAACAAAGTTAGGAAACTACTGCGAAAGCAAAGAGAGCTCCACTCCAAGTTTAAACGCAGCCAAAACCTCTCAGACAAACAGAAGCTAAACGATGTCAAAGTTAGCGTAAGGAGGGCTATGCGTGAAGCGTTCATTGAATTCGAAAGTGAAATTCTATGTACCGATTTGACAGAAAATCCTAGGAAGTTCTGGTCTTACGTTAAATCAGTAAGTGGCTCGAAACAGCATATCCAGACACTACAGGATGATGATGGCATTGAAACAGAGGATGACACGCGTAAAGCTGAAATACTAAACACTTTTTTCCAAAGCTGTTTCACAGAGGAAGACCGCACTGCAGTTCCTTCTCTAAATCCTCGCACAAACGAAAAAATGGCTGACATCGAAATAAGTGTCCAAGGAATAGAAAAGCAACTGGAATCACTCAATAGAGGAAAGTCCACTGGACCTGACGGGATACCAATTCGATTCTACACAGAGTACGCGAAAGAACTTGCCCCCCTTCTAACAGCCGTGTACCGCAAGTCTCTAGAGGAACGGAGGGTTCCAAATGATTGGAAAAGAGCACAGATAGTCCCAGTCTTCAAGAAGGGTCGTCGAGCAGATGCGCAAAACTATAGACCTATATCTCTTACGTTGATCTCTTGTAGAATTTTAGAACATGTTTTTTGCTCGCGTATCATGTCATTTCTGGAAACCCAGAATCTACTATGTAGGAATCAACATGGATTCCGGAAACAGCGATCGTGTGAGACCCAACTCGCCTTATTTGTTCATGAGACCCAGAAAATATTAGATACAGGCTCCCAGGTAGATGCTATTTTTCTTGACTTCCGGAAGGCGTTCGATACAGTTCCGCACTGTCGCCTGATAAACAAAGTAAGAGCCTACTGAATATCAGACCAGCTGTGTGGCTGGATTGAAGAGTTTTTAGCAAACAGAACACAGCATGTTGTTATCAATGGAGAGACGTCTACAGACGTTAAAGTAACCTCTGGCGTGCCACAGGGGAGTGTTATGGGACCATTGCTTTTCACAATATATATAAATGACTTAGTAGATAGTGTCGGAAGTTCCATGCAGCTTTTCGCGGATGATGCTGTAGTATACAGAGAAGTTGCAGCATTAGAAAATTGTAGCGAAATGCAGGAAGATCTGCAGCGGATAGGCACTTGGTGCAGGGAGTGGCAACTGACCCTTAACATAGACAAATGTAATGTATTGCGAATACATAGAAAGAAGGATCCTTTATTGTATGATTATATGATAGCGGAACAAACACTGGTAGCAGTTACTTCTGTAAAATATCTGGGAGTATGCGTGCGGAACGATTTGAAGTGGAATGATCATATAAAATTAATTGTTGGTAAGGCGGGTACCAGGTTGAGATTCATTGGGAGAGTGCTTAGAAAATGTAGTCCATCAACAAAGGAGGTGGCTTACAAAACACTCGTTCGGCCTATACTTGAGTATTGCTCATCAGTGTGGGATCCGTACCAGATCGGTCTGACGGAGGAGATAGAGAAGATCCAAAGAAGAGCGGCGCGTTTCGTCACAGGGTTATTTGGTAACCGTGATAGCGTTACGGAGATGTTTAATAAACTCAAGTGGCAGACTCTGCAAGAGAGGCGCTCTGCATCGCGGTGTAGCTTGCTCGCCAGGTTTCGAGAGGGTGCGTTTCTGGATGAGGTATCGAATATATTGCTTCCCCCTACTTATACCTCCCGATGAGATCACGAATGTAAAATTAGAGAGATTAGAGCGCGCACGGAGGCTTTCAGACAGTCGTTCTTCCCGCGAACCATACGCGACTGGAACAGGAAAGGGAGGTAATGACGGTGGCACGTAAAGTGCCCTCCGCCACACACCGTTGGGTGGCTTGCGGAGTATCAATGTAGATGAATGTAGATGTAGATATATGCAACATCAGTCCACTCTCCTACAAAACACCGTAGGGAATAGCTTAAGTCTGTTAAAAACATCGATTTTCTTCTTAATGCTTATGAAATAACATTGTTTGTGAGAACCAAAAATAATTCTGTAATATCTATATTCGACTGAATATGCGAGAACACTGTCCTGGATTGGGATACATGTGCTTTAATATAGTGCTTCTGTGTGATACTTACATCGCCTTGGTTGAAGTATGTGTTACTAAAACTCACATATTTTACAGGGGGAGGGGGAAGATTAAGGCAGACAGAGCGTAAATTTTCAGCTTTTCTTGGTCTTGAGCGTACAAGTACCGCCCCCCCTCCCTCCCCAATCACAGTTTTCCACATTTCATAGTATTTTTTCTCTAAGTCAGTTTATGTAATTTTGCCAGGTTTTCGTGATTTTACATATTTCGTCATATTTCGCTCAATTTTACTTATTTTCCATCAATATGTCGTAATTACACCAGGTTTTCATATTTTTCGATAGTTGTCCATGAGTATATGATCATATCGCTGAAATACCCATGTGTTGATTGATTTTATATGAGGAGATTTGCTTGCCTTATACTAAAAAATCCAAAGAACTCCCCTCTTCCTATTGATCTACATGCGTGCACTTTGGATAGCACGATCATGAAAAATATACTAACACTCGCTTTGTACTTAGACGAGGCTCAACGAATGGTGCAGATTGGAAAAACGATATCTACAAACAATTCTGTGTACTGCTACGACAGATCAGGCAGCTTGTTTACAGACTCATGTAGTGATGCACGTGATGGAAACTCAGTCTGGAAACAGTTCTAGATGTTCATTTGACTGCCACCCTGTCTTGTAGGGATCTGCAACAGGGAGTTGACATATGTAGGTAGTTAATTTTTGCTGCTGCTCTCGAGTTTTTCCCATAATTATATGCTCTTATTGCTTACCAAGTGAGTTTCGCTACTTTTGTTTGTATCTACCAAATCTCATACATTCCCACAAAACAAGACACATACAAACTGTATATTTAGGGTATTTTTTTGTATCTGAGTAATAAGTTACTCATTAATTGACAGTTTGTTCACTGCACTTAGCATCTTGAACTGTAAGATTTTCCCTTCTCCCTACCTACAGAGTGCATCTCACCTGCAGTGTATTTTATAGACTAACAGTTAGCAAGTTACACATTCGAACCACAATCGTCCACTGCTGACAGCTCAACACACATACAAATAGAGACTCTGTATTCATGTTACCAATCGCGAAGTCTCGATTTCAACCACTTGTACGTTATTTTCGACAGTGATACAGCCCTGAATGTAATCATATTTAAATTCCACCTGCTAAAGAGCTTGATATCTTTGATGCAATATATATTACCAATATTTTTTTACAAGTTTGTGTACATTCTCAAGTAATAACAACAAACCAAGGCATCCCATTGCGCCTATCACACCCCTTTATATACTCTTAAAGATCCACAACATTGGTATGTGATCATCCCAATTCCGCTATTTTCTGTGCTAGATGTCTGCTGGATGCAGGAAGACAATTCTTCATGAATATTATCCTTATGTATGAGATAAAACAGTGCAAAGTCAGATCTATAGCATAGCACTGTATTCGAATGACACTCATTCAGATGCAACCATATATTCCGCACCACTCGAACTGTCAATACAACTGGCACCGCTAAGAGTATCCTACAACTTCCACATTGCTGGCAATGGGTTATACACAATGCTGGTGACTACACCAAAGATTAGTAAAATTTATAAACATGTATCTACACTCCTGGAAATGGAAAAAAGAACACATTGACACCGGTGTGTCAGACCCACCATACTTGCTCCGGACACTGCGAGAGGGCTGTACAAGCAATGATCACACGCACGGCACAGCGGACACACCAGGAACCGCGGTGTTGGCCGTCGAATGGCGCTAGCTGCGCAGCATTTGTGCACCGCCGCCGTCAGTGTCAGCCAGTTTGCCGTGGCATACGGAGCTCCATCGCAGTCTTTAACACTGGTAGCATGCCGCGACAGCGTGGACGTGAACCGTATGTGCAGTTGACGGACTTTGAGCGAGGGCGTATAGTGGGCATGCGGGAGGCCGGGTGGACGTACCGCCGAATTGCTCAACACGTGGGGCGTGAGGTCTCCACAGTACATCGATGTTGTCGCCAGTGGTCGGCGGAAGGTGCACGTGCCCGTCGACCTGGGACCGGACCGCAGCGACGCACGGATGCACGCCAAGACCGTAGGACCCTACGCAGTGCCGTAGGGGACCGCACCACCACTTCCCAGCAAATTAGGGACACTGTTGCTCCTGGGGTATCGGCGAGGACCATTCGCAACCGTCTCCATGAAGCTGGGCTACTGTCCCGCACACCGTTAGGCCGTCTTCCGCTCACGCCCCAACATCGTGCAGCCCGCCTCCAGTGGTGTCGCGACAGGCGTGAATGGAGGGACGAATGGAGACGTGTCGTCTTCAGCGATGAGAGTCGCTTCTGCCTTGGTGCCAATGATGGTCGTATGCGTGTCTGGCGCCGTGCAGGTGAGCGCCACAATCAGGACTGCATACGACCGAGGCACACAGGGCCAACACCCGGCATCATGGTGTGGGGAGCGATCTCCTACACTGGCTGTACACCACTGGTGATCGTCGAGGGGACAGTGAATAGTGCACGGTACATCCAAACCGTCATCGAACCCATCGTTCTACCATTCCTAGACCGGCAAGGGAACTTGCTGTTCCAACAGGACAATGCACGTCCGCATGTATCCCGTGCCACCCAACGTGCTCTAGAAGGTGTAAGTCAACTACCCTGGCCAGCAAGATCTCCGGATCTGTCCCCCATTGAGCATGTTTGGGACTGGATGAAGCGTCGTCTCTCGCGGTCTGCACGTCCAGCACGAACGCTGGTCCAACTGAGGCGCCAGGTGGAAATGGCATGGCAAGCCGTTCCACAGGACTACATCCAGCATCTCTACGATCGTCTCCATGGGAGAATAGCAGCCTTCATTGCTGCGAAAGGTGGATATACACTGTACTAGTGCTGACATTGTGCATGCTCTGTTGCCTGTGTCTATGTGCCTGTGGTTCTGTCAGTGTGATCATGTGATGTATCTGATCCCAGGAATGTGTCAATAAAGTTTCCCCTTCCTGGGACAATGAATTCACGGTGTTCTTATTTCAATTTCCAGGAGTGTATTTTGCACGAGCTGTAAATAAATAGTTGGCACTATTAAAGTACCAACCCTCGTAGAACTGCCAAACTTCTCCTCTGTAAGAGTTACCAAGTCTCCTTTTCCGGTACACCCAAATACAAATACTACTTGCGTGTTGACATTGACCATATTACACATACAGGTATTGATCAGTTGGAGCAGATGGCCAGTGATCAAAGTCACTTGTACAGACTTATGTAAAGTTTTGTCACCTGTCATTGAGGAAGACCATCTTCCACAGACTATCAGTCACAAGCGAGAGTTCGTGTGTTCTTCTTTCATGAACTGTTTGGAACATTGTCTTTAGCTATAATACATCCAAACAGTGTATGACTACAGCTTAGTACACCACCATACAATTTGTTTTTCTACCATGACTTCGAAATCCTTGTCAGGTGCTAAACCGACATTAACATGTTTTGATCCATTGGCACTCACAGAAATCTGGACATTGCATGGTGTAAACTGTGCAGCTCCCACAACACACAGTATAGTAAAAATAAAATACATAGGCAATGTTTCTTACCGACAAAAATGTGGGAGACATCGCAACCTATGGAAAATGGAAGAGTTTGTGGCATTGTGGAGCGTTTCAAACAGCTGTCCCAAGGTGATGATTTACACATTTAATCTCATCTTCCATAGTGATGGAATGCTGTGAAGTGTTTCCTTCAGTTTAGAAATCCAGTTGAACGTATGAGGGCTTAAGTCAGGGGAGTGCAGTAGGTGGTGTAGCACTTAGCAGTCCCATCAGTCAAACATATCAGTAACAGCTTGCACTGTACATGCTTTAGCAGTGTCCTGCAAAACACTGGTCAGGTCCTGCAGAAAGTGTCATCACTTCTGTCTCTACGTTGTTTATTTTTGGAACACAACCAACGACCAACTTAGAGTCAGAAGTGATGACACTTTCTGCAAGACCTCACCATCATTTTGCAGGACAATGCTCAAGCAGGTGCAGTGCAAGCTGTTACTGATTTATTTGACTGATGGGGCTGCCAAGTGCTATACCACCTACTGCACTCCGCTGACATAAGCCCTTGGAAGTTCAACTCGATTTCTAAACTGAAGGAAACACTTCACGCCATAAGTTTCAGAACTGTTGCAAATTTGTCAGGCAATAAACTGCTCCGCTCTACCTGTCAACACAACTGGCACTGCTAAGAGTATCCTACGACTTCCACATCGCTAATAACGGGTTATACACAATGCTGGTGACTACTTTGAAGGTCAGTAAAACTTTGAAACACATATCTATAAAGTACGAGCTGTAAATAAATAGTTGCCACTATTAAAGTTCCAACCCTCGTATTACAAGAAGTGGTATGACTAGCTAAAGTTTGGATTTAGATAGAACGTAGTTTTTTACCTATTTGTTCTCATCAGATCACTGAACTCAAGTGCTGTTGGGCTGGGCTAGCATTTGGATGGGTGATCATCTGATCTGCCAAGAGCTGTTTGCAAACAGAGTGCACTCAGCCCTTGTGAGGCAAACTGAGGAGCTACTTGATTGAGAAGTAGCAGCTCTGGTCTCGTAACCTGACTGATATAGCGGTGTGCTGACCACATGTCCCTCCATATCCGTATCCAATGACGCCTGTGAGCTGAGGATGACACGGCGGCCGGTCTGTACTGTTGGTCTTCATGGCCTGTTTGGGCAGAGTTTATTTTGGATGTTATTAAATAATGATGAGGAGTGCTCTCAAACGTAATAAATGACTCTACAGATGCTGATATGTATTGGTATTTCAAAGGTCTGAAACGAATGTAATGCTGTTGTGCATTAAAATTTGTAATTTGAACACGTGGAATAGCTTCAAGCTACAGTGATTTTGCTGATAAAATTAATAGAAGTCAACTGTATCTATTTTCATGGAACCATGACTGTTTTTATCATCGCAAATATAGTCTGCTGGACATGAATTTTTCTTCAAGTACGGATGACAGAAACTTTACATGCAGGTCATCAGAGGGGAGTTATGAGCAAAGACGTCAGCATGCAGACGGTATTTGTTTTCGATGTATCACAGGAATTTTATAGTGTTCTCTACTAGGTGATGATAGGAGGTTCTATTACAAGGCATGCTCTCACGATTTTATTTTACATTAAGTAAACGCCTATGTGATTTAGCTTGGTATTGGTAAAAAGGGACTGACAGTAGTGTACAAAACAACATTGTTCTCATGGATTATAGCCTGTTGTTGCGAACCTAAGATGATTGCCTTTTTCCCAACATGTGGTTGAAATGTTTGTAATGCACACGTACATGACAATTTATTTATGGACACTGATTTGAATGCCAGGGAGACTACTGAACCTAGTAATTTTGTCCATCATACTGAAAGTAATTGCTTAACGTAGACTTTTTTCTTAGGAGTTCAAATTCTCGCTTATTTTTTGCTCTGATGAACGTTTCGAAATAACGCGGACATTCAAAGTGATCAGCAGTTTTTACAGAAAATAGTGGGAGTTTTTGCTATTTTTCGTAGGGTGAACATGTATAGTAGGTGTGAGATAAGTTAATACGTCTGTCAGATGTATCCCTATAGAGCTCTGACCTCTGCAGTCTGCTCATCTCTAATCGGCAGCAGTGCTGTAGTTTTTTTGTACATGTAGGATGTCGCAGAATAATGATATGGGGAGAGAGAGATGCGAACTGTATCCTGCAGTCGATTATAAAAGAATGACTGTATAGACGCCGTTCTATGTTGATAATTGAATTGTCTGACAAGACTGTAATGCTCTCGTGCATGCCAACTTATAATCTGAACACAAGAAATGCTCTTAAACTATACCGATTTTGCTCATAAAACTAGAAGGAAATGCACTGTTGCTGTATTCATGGAAACAGGACATTGTTATCGTCGCGATTGTGTTTTATTTTTTAACAGATGCTCGCTTATAAGAGTGCATTGACAGTAAATACAATGTTTACACTGAAATGGTTGTTACTCAGAACGGCGAGCGCTTGCAGGGGCGGGATGCTGGCAGTGTGGAATTTGTCTCATTGTCTCCCACAGTTGCTCTCTTGTTAGACAAACAACACATGGTTGGTGTAGCTGTCACTTATCTAGCTTTGTTCTTTGGCCCGCTAGCATCGCAGCCTGTTGTGTATTTGTAGCTTTTGTCAGCATCGATCATGCTGACCGCCTGTACCGCCTAGAGCTCCACTGGGGAGGCTGGTCGAAGGCACTGCCCACTTGCTGGGTGCGTTGCGTGGCAATGCACAGAAGCAGTAGTATCTGCTTGTTTCCCAACCTGCAGACGTTTGAAAAGTCAATCTAGAGAGCTCTCAAGGATTTCGTTGTTGTTCCAGGGGGGGGGGGGGGGCATTGTCTCCAAGAAATACGTTTAACAGATTGCTGGGAGCGGCCTGTTCTTTTTGTCCATCTGTGTCTGATTTCCATATATCAGTGACGCTGGATGGATCTCTTTCTGGAGCATCAGTGACTGGGTACAACAGGCTCGTATCCCCACCTATGGTTTGGAGAGAGAGGTTCAAATGGCTCTGAGCACTATGGGACTTAACTTCTCAGGTCATCAGTCCCCTAGAACTTAGAACTACTTAAACCTAACTAACCTAAGGACATCACACACATCCATGCCCGAGGCAGGATTCGAACCTGCGACCGTAGCGGTCACGCGGTCGGTGGGATGTCAGCAAAGCCTTAGGACGAAGATAATTCCCGCTCTTTTATGAATTTCCCGTCAAAATTCGAAATTCCTGCTAATAGGACAGGTGGGCGAGGGTGAGGGGATGGAATGGAGACCCACATACTGGCTGAGGAAACCTTTGAAATGGTCTGGAGTGGCGTAATTAACTGATCAATTTAATTCATGTTCATATCAACTTGATATCAAAAGTGCACCTAGAGCCCCATTACCCCACTACTTACATCTACTTTATTACATAGCAGTTTTCAATTGCAAACAGTTAGCTTTATAGAAATTATCATTAGTATATATATAGCTTGAAGGGGGAAACCAGATGGCGCTATGGTTGGCCTGCTAGATGGCGCTGCCATAGGTCAAACGGATTTCAGCTGCGTTTTTTAAAAATAGGAGCCCCAATTTTTTATTACATATTCGTGTAGTACGTAAAGAAATATGAATGTTTTAGATGGACCACTGTTCAGCAACATGTGAAATGTCAACCACGATCTGCAACATGATGGATGTCCGGCACATAGCTCGCGTGCAGTTGAAGTGGTATTGAATAGCATATTTCATGACAGGTGGATTGGTCATCGAAGCACCATACTATGGCCCGCACGTTCACCAGATCTGACATCCCCGGATTTCTTTCTGTGGGGAAAGTTGAAGGATATTTGCTATCATGATCCACTGACAACATGCGTCAATGCATTGTCAATGCATGTGCGAACATTACGGAAGGCGGCCTACTTGCTGTTGAAAGGAATGTCGTTACACCTATTGTCAAATGCATTGAGGTTGATGGACATCATTTTGAGCATTTATTGCATTAACGTGGTATTTACAGGTAATCACTCTGTAACAGCATGCGTTCTCAGAAATGATAAGTTCCAAAGGTACATGTATCACATTTGAACGACCGAAATAAAATGTTCAAACGTACCTGCGTTCTGTTTTTCAATTGAAAAACCCTTCCTGTTGCCAACTGTTCGTCTAAAATTGCGACCCATATGTTTCTGACTGCTACAGCGGCATCTATCACAAAGCGAAAAAAGTGGTCCAACTAAAACATTCTGGAAACATCCCCCAGGCTGTGGCTAAGCCATGTCTCCGCAATATCCTTTCTTTCAGGAGTGCTAGTTCTGCAAGGTTCGCAGGAGAGCTTCTGTAAAGTTTGGAAGGTAGGAGACGAGGTACTGGCAGAAGTAAAGCTGTGAGTACCGGGCGTGAGTCGTGCTTCGGTAGCTCAGTTGGTAGAGCACTTGCCCGCGAAAGGCAAAGGTCCCGAGTTCGAGTCTCAGTCGGGCACACAGTTTTAATCTGCCAGGAAGTTTCATATCAGCACACACTCCGCTGCAGAGTGAAAATCTCATTCTGGAAACATCCCCCAGGCTGTGGCTAAGCCATGTCTCCGCAATATCCATTCTTTCAGGAGTGCTAGTTCTGCAAGGTTCGCAGGAGAGCTTCTGTAAAGTTTGGAAGGTAGGAGACGAGGTACTGGCAGAAGTAAAGCTGTGAGTACCGGGCGTGAGTCGTGCTTCGGTAGCTCAGTTGGTAGAGCACTTGCCCGCGAAAGTCAAAGGTCCCGAGTTCGAGTCTCGGTCGGGCACACAGTTTTAATCTGCCAGGAAGTTTCATATCAGCGCACACTCCGCTGCAGAGTGAAAATCTCATTCTGGAAACATCCCCCAGGCTGTGGCTAAGCCATGTCTCCGCAATATCCATTCTTTCAGGAGTGCTAGTTCTGCAAGGTTCGTAGGAGAGCTTCTGTAAAGTTTGGAAGGTAGGAGACGAGGTACTGCAAGAAGTAAAGCTGTGAGTACCGGGCGTGAGTCGTGCTTCGGTAGCTCAGTTGGTAGAGCACTTGCCCGTGAAAGGCAAAGGTCCCGAGTTCGAGTCTCGGTCGGGCACACAGTTTTAATCTGCCAGGAAGTTTCATATCAGCACACACTCCGCTGCAGAGTGAAAATCTCATTCTGGAAACATCCCCCAGGCTGTGGCTAAGCCATGTCTCCGCAATATCCTTTCTTTCAGGAGTGCTAGTTCTGCAAGGTTCGCAGGAGAGCTTCTGTAAAGTTTGGAAGGTAGGAGACGAGGTAATGGCAGAAGTAAAGCTGTGAGTACCGGGCGTGAGTCGTGCTTCGATAGCTCAGTTGGTAGAGCACTTGCCCGCGAAAGGCAAAGGTCCCGAGTTCGAGTCTCAGTCGGGCACACATATTTAATCTGCCAGGAAGTTTCATATCAGCACACACTCCGCTGCAGAGTGAAAATCTCATTCTGGAAACATCCCCCAGGCTGTGGCTAAGCCATGTCTCCGCAATATCCTTTCGTTCAGGAGTGCTAGTTCTGCAAGGTTCGCAGGAGAGCTTCTGTAAAGTTTGGAAGGTAGGAGACGAGGTACTGGCAGAAGTAAAGCTGTGAGTACCGGGCGTGAGTCGTGCTTCGGTAGCTCAGTTGGTAGAGCACTTGCCCGCGAAAGGCAAAGGTCCCGAGTTCGAGTCTCGGTCGGGCACACAGTTTTAATCTGCCAGGAAGTTTCATATCAGCGCACACTCCGCTGCAGAGTGAAAATCTCATTCTACATTTGTTTATGTTGAGGAGTCAATTGCCACTCCGAGCAACATGCATAGATCCTCTGCAAGTGTTGCTGCATTTCGCAACAGTATTCTAGCGTCGTGACTTATCTGTATACAACAGCATCATCCACGAAAAACACCATGGAACTATCGAGATGTGTCCGGCAGATTTGTGTCGACATCCGGTGAACCGGCCAGTCTGTGGATGGATTTTTAGGTGGTTTTCCATCTGCCTCGGCGAATGCGGTCTGGTTCCCCTTATTCTGCCTCAGTTACACTATGTCGGCGATTGCTGCGCAAACAAGTTCTCCACATACGCGTACACCACCATTACTCTACCACGCAACCATAGGGGTTACACTCGTCTGGTGTGAGACGTTCCTTGGGGGTGTCCACCGGGGGCCGAACTGCACAATAACCCTGGGTTCGGTGTGGGGCGGCGGAGGGTTGAAGTGGACGGCGGTAGTCGTCGTGGGGTTGTGGACCACTGCGGCTGCGGCGGGGACGGAGCCTCTCCGTCGTTTCTAGGTCCCCGGTTAAGTACAATACAATACAATACCGACGATGTATACTGATCATCCCAAACATTATGACCACCGAACTACTATCGATATAAACCCCTCCAGGAGATAGCAGCAGCAACTGATGGGGAATGACTGCCTAGTCAGGCAAACCGACGGTGCACGTAGTATCAGTGAGCTTGCTGCCCGTGTGTAGAATGGGGAAGGTGCGCGATCTGTCTGAGTTTGACTGAGGGCAGATTGTGATAGCCCAGAGTGTCGGCACGAGCATTTCGGAAACTGGATGACTTATCGGGTGTTCGAGGAGTGCTATGGTCAAACCATATCTAGACATCGTAGGTTTGGATGGCCATCTCTGATTACAGATATCGGTCGTCGTAGGTTGGGTAGACTGATAAAACAGGACAGGCGACGAACTGTGGCGGAACTAACCCCAGACTTCAACGCTGGACAGAGCACAAGTGCACCAAACACTCTAAAGATGGACCTCATCAGCCGACGACCCACGCATGTGCCAATGTTAACACCACGACATCAGCAACTGCAGCTGAAACGGGCATCTGACCATCGGCACTGCACGTTGGCGCAGTGGCAGACATTACCTGGTCTGATGAATCCCAATACCTTCTTCATCATGCCGGTGGGAGGGTGCGAATCTATCGTCTTCCAGAGGAACACCTTTTTGACGCCTGTATGGCGGGATGGGGACAAGCTGACGGCAACTCCATTATGCTCTGGGGAATATTCATATGGGCATCTATGGGTCCTGTGGAGCTCTAGCAGACTGGTGAAGTATGCACCCGACTTCCGAGAAACATACTTTTTACAGAGTTCTTGATAGGTATGCCATAGTTCTAGAGTTCTCCATACAAAATTTGGATATTTCTACAGAATTTAGCGAAGTATACAATAACACTTGGGAAAATTTTAATCTTGAACAAAAAAATTCGTTGACAATTCTGATTAGGTCCTGAAGAATTGTACAGAAAACACTAATGAGATTTTTTCGTGCATGTTCCGGCGTAACATCGAGTTCCGGCACACCAGCCTAGAACATTACAGCAGAGAGGGCTGTGGACAACGTCAGCCAATACCACGCTGACTAGGGCGACATCACGACCGAAGCGGCATCTATACGAAGAGAATATAAGCGCCGCGCAACGTAGCCGTGGCTGCAATGGAAGACGGGCCGTCATACAAACGCAATAGCAGTGACTTATGAAATGTTTTGTTTTGCTTGTATTGAAATTGTACGTACCAAAGGACATTGATTAATCGCATGTCGTCATTTGCTTGCGACACGTCTTTGTGGATATGCAAAGTATTGTCAGTTTAACTTACTGTAATAAACTCCATTAATATGATTTTCTTGAATTGTTGTCTAGGGATCCTGGAAAACAGCTTCCTAGGCACCCTAGGTTGGATAAGTGGGCAGGATACTACAGTGCAGGTAATAGTTTATGAGTTTACTGCAATAGTGAGGGACGCAATTTCACAGTCATGTGAAGCTGGCTGGCATCCGATTTTCTAGAAATATATATATATATATTTCAGAGTTTTCGGTAGATATGCTATAGTTAAAGAGTTCTCTGCACTAAATTTAAATATTTCTGCATAATTTCGTGAAAAAAGCACTAGTAATCGGGAAATACTTCTGCATAATTTCGCGAAAAAAGCACTAGTAATCGGGAAAAAAATTATTTGTCGGTTTTCGTAAATACTCGTAAAACTGTGATCACCATTCTGAAGAGTTCCCTAGATTAGATTAGATTCAGTTCTCGTTCCATAGACCCCAAAAATGAGATGATTCTGGTGGGTGTGATATGCGTACATGTCAGAAAGTGGCTCTGAGCACTATGGGACTCAACTACTGAGGTCATTAGTCCCCTAGAACTTAGAACTAGTTAAACCTAACTAACCGAAGGACATCACAAACATCCATGCCCGAGGCAGGATTCGAACCTGCGACCGCAGCGGTCTTGCGGTTCCAGACTGCAGCGCCTTTAACCGCACGGCCATGTCAGAAAGTATATGGTAAAAACATATTCGAATATAATACTTAGGTGGGAATTTAAGGAGATGGGACTTGGATAAACTGAAAGAACCAGAGGCTGTACAGAGTTTCAGGGAGAGCATAAGGGAACAATTGACAGGAATGGGGGAAAGAAATACAGTAGAAGAAGAATGGGTAGCTTTGAGGGATGAAGTAGTGAAGGCAGCAGAGGATCAAGTAGGTAAAAAGACGAGGGCTAGTAGAAATCCTTGGGTAACAGAAGAAATATTGAATTTAATTGATGAAAGGAGAAAATATAAAAATGCTGTAAATGAAGCAGGCAAAAAGGAATACAAACGTCTCAAAAATGAGATCGACAGTAAGTGCAAAATGGCTAAGCAGGGATGGCTAGAGGACAAATGTATGGATGTAGAGGCTTATCTCACTAGGGGTAAGATAGATACTGCCTACAGGAAAATTAAAGAGACCTTTGGAGATAAGAGAACGACACGTATGAACATCAAGAGCTCAGATCGAAACCCAGTTCTAAGCAAAGAAGGGAAAGCAGAAAGGTGGAAGGAGTATATAGAGGGTCTATACAAGGGCGATGTACTTGAGGACAATATTATGGAAATGGAAGAGGATGTAGATGAAGATGAAATGGGAGATACAATACTGCGTGAAGAGTTTGACAGAGCACTGAAAGACCTGAGTCGAAACAAGGCCGCCGGAGTAGATAACATTCCATTGGAACTACTGACGGCCTTCGGAGAGCCAGTCCTGACAAAACTCTACCATTTGGTGATTAAGATGTATGAAACAGGCGAAATACCCTCAGCCTTCAAGAAGAATATAATAATTCCAATCCCAAAGAAAGCAGGTGTTGACAGATGTGAAAATTACCGAACAATCAGTTTAATAAGCCACAGCTACAAAATACTAACACAAATTCTTTACAGACGAATGGAAAAACTAGTAGAAGCCGACCTTGGGGGAGATCAGTCTGGATTCCGTAGAAATACTGGAACACGTGAGGCAATACTGACCCTACGACTTATCTTAGAAGAAAGATTAAGGAAAGGCAAACATACGTTTCTAGCATTTGTAGACTTAGAGAAAGCTTTTGACAATGTTGACTGGAATACTCTCTTTCAAATTCTAAATGTGGCAGGGGTAAAACACAGGGAGCGAAAGGCTATTTACAATTTGTACAGAAACCAGATGGCAGTTATAAGACTCGAGGGACATGAAAGGGAAGCAGTGGTTGGGAAGGGAGTAAGACAGGGCTGTAGCCTCTCCCCGATGTTATTCTATCTGTATATTGAGCAAGCAGTAAAGGAAACAATAGAAAAATCGGAGTAGGTATTAAAATCCATGGAGAAGAAATAAAAACTTTGAAGTTCGCCGATGTCATGACAGCAAAGGACTTTGAAGAGCAGTTGAATGGAATGGACAATGTCTTGAAAGGAGGATATAAGATGAACATCAACAAAAGCAAAACGAGGATAATGGAATGTAGTCGAATTAAGTCGGGTGATGCTGAGGGAATTAGATTAGAAAATGAGACACTGAAAGTAGTAAAGGAGTTTTGCTATTTGGGGAGCAAAATAACTGATGATGGTCGAAGTAGAGAGGATATAAAATGTAGACTGGCAATGGCAAGAAGAGAAATTTGTTAACATCGAGTATATATTTAAGTGTCAGGAAGTCGTTTCTGAAAGTATTTGTATGGAGCGTAGCTATGTATGGATGTGAAACATGGACGATAAATAGTTTGGACAAGAAGAGAATAGAAGCTTTCGAAAGGTGGTGCTACAGAAGAATGCTGAAGATTAGATGGGTAGATCACATAACTAATGAGGAAGTATTGAATGGGTTTGGGGAGAAGAGAAGTTTGTGGCACAACTTGACCAGAAGAAGGGATCGGTTGGTAGGGATCACCAATTTAGTTTTGGAGGGCAGCGTGGAGGGTAAAAATCGTAGAGGGAGACCAAGAGATGAATACACTAAGGAGATTCAGAAGGATGCGGGTTGCAGTAGGTACTGGGAGATGAAGAAGCTTGCACAGGATAGAGTAGCATGGAGAGCTGCATCAAACCAGTCTCAGGACTGAAGACCACAACAACAACAACAACAACCCTGATCGTTTTGCAGGAGATTGTGAAATAGGTTAATACAGTGCGGTAAAAGTGGAACAGCTGACATTTACAGAATTAACACGCTGTCAGAATGAAACATTGTTTTGCACTATTAATAAATTTATCATACGCAAAATACCTAATCTTCACCGTTGTGTCAAAGTGCTGTCAAAACTGAAATGTAACAGACATTTTCACTTAAGTTGGCTTAACAGTCTCTGTTAAGATTTTCATCTATAGAGTAGAAGGAGTTGCCTATCAAAAAGTCTTTCAAACACTGTTTAAACCGTGATTTATCTGAAACCAAGTTTTTAATGGTGGCTGGCAATTTATTGAAAATGTGTGTTCCTGAATTTTGGACCCCTTTTTGGACCAAGGTAATTGATTTTAGGTCATATTGTAGATTGTTCTTATTGCTAGCATTGATACTATGTATTGAGCTATTGGTTGTGTATAGAGATATATTACTTGCAACAAATTTAATTGAGCAATAAATATACTGAGAAACAGTGGTTAGAATACAAAGTTTCTTGAACAGGTTTCTACATGATGTTCTTGAATTTACACCACAAATGATTCTTATCACAAGAGTTCTACAGAAAATTTTTAATACTTTTTTGGGCAGTAATAGTTTATGAGAAAATTGCAGTTATGAGGGATCCATGTTCACCACAGAAAATAAGCGAAATCGCACTAGAGTTCCGATAACAGTTCCGATCACAGTTCTGGATAGCACCCCAAGAGTTTTATCGAGAAACCTAATGTAATCTCTTATGAAGATATTTGTAACTGCATTAATGTCGGCTCCACTTCACTAACATATTGCTTTTCGATCGGAAGCTGAGTATTGTTGCACTAGTTGCGATTGGTGTCCTTAGGTACAAGTGGGCATACATCGTGTCAACTGTCGTTATGTAAATGTCTGCTGAGAACCTCAGCAACCTAACGCTAGTTGTCATTTTTGGTCAACTTAGTGCGTTGTATAACAAGAACTTCAATTTGATTTCATACTCTTTGCAACAAAGAACTACTGAATTTGGAAATAGCTGTTAATCTTCAGGTTTTCGCGGCGCAAAGACTGCTCCATTAAATTTCGGGAATGCAGCCGCATAAATTCTGCTTCTTCTTCTAATATTTCGGCTGTATATCTTTCAGCCATCTTCAGAGAGAGCCGTACGACTGACGCTCCAGCGCTCGCTCCATCCTTTTAAACTCGCGGACCGCGCCACTGCGCATGCGGCCACAGATGAACAAGGCGCCAGTGATGTTGATCGGCGGCAAAGACGTAACATATGCATGAGTTACGTCTGTGGCTGCGCATTCGATCCATGCTGGGAGATCGATGTATTACTGGGAGCTGAACTGTAGCGACGTCTTTGTAAGTTCAATATTGAAAGTGCCGGATTCCATGATCTATCTAATGTGAAACCGCTGTCTCTATTAATTAAATTCTTCGCCAAGCGGATTTCAATGGCCTCTTTTACTACGGAGTCCCAGAAAGATGACACAGAAGTCAGAATTTCGACATTTTCATATACCATAGAGTGACCTGAATCAATACAATGCTCTGCCACGGCCGATTTACTGGGTTGTAAGAGCCGAGTGTACCTGCGATGTTCCGTACACCTCTCTTGGACTGTACGATTCGTTTGTCCGATATATGAAAGGCCACATTCACATGGTATTTTGTAAACTCCAGGTTTGCGGAGTAGTAAGTCATCTTTAACGGAACCCAGGAGTGCAGCCGTCTTCGCCGGTGGACGAAAAATCACTTTTACTTTATGTTTAGTGAGGATCCGTCCTATTTTGGATGAAAGGCTTCCCACATACGGCAGGACAGCCATGGATTTAAATGTTTCCTCGTCATCTTCTGCATTCCTTACGGACACCTTAGGTTTTATTTGTAGTGCCTTACGTATCTGTTGTGGAGAATACCCGTTGTCCTCAAAAACTCTCTTCAAATGTAAAAGTTCGTCTTTTAAACTACTTTCATCAGATATGACGTGTGCTCGGTGTACCAAAGTTCTTAGAACACTACTCGTCTGCGAAGGATGGTGACAGCTATTTGCATGTAAATATAAGTCCGTATGGGTCGGTTTCCGATATACTGCATGACCCAGAGTGCCATCTTCTTTACGCCGAACCAAGACATCCAAAAATGGAAGACATCCCTCGTTTTCCACTTCCATTGTAAACTGAATTTGTCCATGGATGGAATTCAGATGGTTTAAGAAGTCCTGCAATTTGTCCTCGCCATGGGGCCACACTACAAAGGTGTCGTCAACGTACCTCCAAAAAACTGTAGGCTTCAAACTAGCAGACTCCAGGGCCTTCTCCTCGAAATCCTCCATAAATAAATTGGCCACCAAGGGTGACAAAGGACTACCCATGGCAACACCGTCAGTCTGTTCAAAAAAGTCGTTATTAAATAAAAAGTATGTGGAGGTCATCACATGGTGAAACAAAGCTAAAATCTCCTTATCAAAACTTTTTCCAATGAGATCTAAAGATTCAGAGAGAGGTACCTTAGTAAATAGCGACACTACATCAAAGCTGACTAATAGATCAGAGGTGTTCAGTTTCAAAGATTTTAATTTGCCAATGAAATCTGCAGAGTTCCTTATATGATGATCACATTTTCCCACAAGCGGCCTCAATAGTGACGCCAGGTGCTTGGCACAATCATAGTTGGGAGAACCAATATTGCTCACGATAGGACGTAGAGGAACGTCTTTCTTATGGATCTTTGGGAGACCATAAAGCCTTGGAGGCACTGCACCACTTGGTTTCAGTCTCCGTATGACTTCCGGTGGAAATGGGGAGGCATTCAAAAGCGACGCCGTCTTCCTTACCACCTTGTTGGTGGGGTCCTTACCGATCTTCCGGTACATACTATCATTCAGTAAGCTGTATATCTTATCATGGTAGTCGTCACGGGACATTAAAACAGTGGCATTACCTTTATCAGCAGGGAGAACCACCGTTTCGGTATCTTGGCGGAGCATACGTAGTGCAGTCCTCTCTGCCACTGATATATTGCTTCTTTGGGGGCGAGCCTTCATAACAGCTCGACAAGTTTCGCGTCTTATTTCATCTGCAGAATCCGTAGAGAGTGGTCGGACAGCTTCTTCAACGGCACTGATGAATGCAGGTATAGGCAAAACCTTTGGCGTGGGTGCAAAATTCAGTCCTTTGCTTAAGACCATCATCGTAGCGTCGTCCAAATCTCTATCCGTCATATTAATGACAGAGCGTCGAATGATACTTTCTTGCTGTGGAGATGGCTCAAGTCGGCTGAACTTTGCAGTCTGTCTTGATGTCGCTACCTCACGAACCCAGTCTGATTTGGCCCATGTTGTACCCTCTATCCAGTTCCAAGAGTCCCTAGGTAACTCCACAGACATCTTCAGGTGCAGACGATACAGTTCTTGAGAAACAAGATCCAGCTTCCTTCGTGTAAATCGGATCCTCTCCTTAACGATAGCAGAACCAGCTTTAAATAAAATCTTATTCATGGAAGTCGATTTTATAAAATGTACTAACCTGGCAAACCTCGGAATTATGCCATGGTCACGGCACCTCAGTAAAAAACTTAAAGAGCTCAATAATCTCGCTCTCAAATGTCGTAGCTTGTCCAGTCGTCGAAAACATAAAATCATCTCCTCCCCGAAGAGGTACTTGATGTGAATCTTCAGGTTTTCGCGGCGCAAAGACTGCTCCATTAAATTTCGGGAATGCAGCCGCATAAATTCTGCTTCTTCTTCTAATATTTCGGCTGTATATCTTTCAGCCATCTTCAGAGAGAGCCGTACGACTGACGCTCCAGCGCTCGCTCCATCCTTTTGAACTCGCGGACCGCGCCACTGCGCATGCGGCCACAGATGAACAAGGCGCCAGTGATGTTGATCGGCGGCAAAGACGTAACATATGCATGAGTTACGTCTGTGGCTGCGCATTCGATCCATGCTGGGAGATCGATGTATTACTGGGAGCTGAACTGTAGCGACGTCTTTGTAAGTTCAATATTGAAAGTGCCGGATTCCATGATCTATCTAATGTGAAACCGCTGTCTCTATTAATTAAATTCTTCGCCAAGCGGATTTCAATGGCCTCTTTTACTACGGAGTCCCAGAAAGATGACACAGAAGTCAGAATTTCGACATTTTCATATACCATAGAGTGACCTGAATCAATACAATGCTCTGCCACGGCCGATTTACTGGGTTGTAAGAGCCGAGTGTACCTGCGATGTTCCGTACACCTCTCTTGGACTGTACGATTCGTTTGTCCGATATATGAAAGGCCACATTCACATGGTATTTTGTAAACTCCAGGTTTGCGGAGTAGTAAGTCATCTTTAACGGAACCCAGGAGTGCAGCCGTCTTCGCCGGTGGACGAAAAATCACTTTTACTTTATGTTTAGTGAGGATCCGTCCTATTTTGGATGAAAGGCTTCCCACATACGGCAGGACAGCCATGGATTTAAATGTTTCCTCGTCATCTTCTGCATTCCTTACGGAGAAGGCCCTGGAGTCTGCTAGTTTGAAGCCTACAGTTTTTTGGAGGTACGTTGACGACACCTTTGTAGTGTGGCCCCATGGCGAGGACAAATTGCAGGACTTCTTAAACCATCTGAATTCCATCCATGGACAAATTCAGTTTACAATGGAAGTGGAAAACGAGGGATGTCTTCCATTTTTGGATGTCTTGGTTCGGCGTAAAGAAGATGGCACTCTGGGTCATGCAGTATATCGGAAACCGACCCATACGGACTTATATTTACATGCAAATAGCTGTCACCATCCTTCGCAGACGAGTAGTGTTCTAAGAACTTTGGTACACCGAGCACACGTCATATCTGATGAAAGTAGTTTAAAAGACGAACTTTTACATTTGAAGAGAGTTTTTGAGGACAACGGGTATTCTCCACAACAGATACGTAAGGCACTACAAATAAAACCTAAGGTGTCCGTAAGGAATGCAGAAGATGACGAGGAAACATTTAAATCCATGGCTGTCCTGCCGTATGTGGGAAGCCTTTCATCCAAAATAGGACGGATCCTCACTAAACATAAAGTAAAAGTGATTTTTCGTCCACCGGCGAAGACGGCTGCACTCCTGGGTTCCGTTAAAGATGACTTACTACTCCGCAAACCTGGAGTTTACAAAATACCATGTGAATGTGGCCTTTCATATATCGGACAAACGAATCGTACAGTCCAAGAGAGGTGTACGGAACATCGCAGGTACACTCGGCTCTTACAACCCAGTAAATCGGCCGTGGCAGAGCATTGTATTGATTCAGGTCACTCTATGGTATATGAAAATGTCGAAATTCTGACTTCTGTGTCATCTTTCTGGGACTCCGTAGTAAAAGAGGCCATTGAAATCCGCTTGGCGAAGAATTTAATTAATAGAGACAGCGGTTTCACATTAGATAGATCATGGAATCCGGCACTTTCAATATTGAACTTACAAAGACGTCGCTACAGTTCAGCTCCCAGTAATACATCGATCTCCCAGCATGGATCGAATGCGCAGCCACAGACGTAACTCATGCATATGTTACGTCTTTGCCGCCGATCAACATCACTGGCGCCTTGTTCATCTGTGGCCGCATGCGCAGTGGCGCGGTCCGCGAGTTTAAAAGGATGGAGCGAGCGCTGGAGCGTCAGTCGTACGGCTCTCTCTGAAGATGGCTGAAAGATATACAGCCGAAATATTAGAAGAAGAAGCAGAATTTATGCGGCTGCATTCCCGAAATTTAATTGGAAATAGCTGTCTCTATAACGCGCTTTCAAGGTGCTCCTGTTACTTCAGTGTTCGATACATGCTGGGATTTTCCAACATTTGCCGGTCGAAGTGGCCGAGCGGTTCTAGGCGCTTCAGTTTGGAACCGCGAGACCGCTACGGTCGCAGGTTCAATGTCATCAGTCCCCTAGACTTAGAACTACGTAAACCTAAGTAAGCTAAGAGCATCACACACATCCATGCCCGAGGCAGGATTCGAACCTGCAACCGTAGCATCAGCGCGGTTCCGGCCTGAAGCGCCTAGAAACACGTCCTTCAGGAACAGACTTTGCATTGTTTGATGAAGTAGTCTTTCGCATAATAGACGGCATGACTTTGACAGACACTACAAAGCACAATATCATGATAACCAGTAAGAAATGAAGCTTAGACTTGGGCTGATGTACGGATTGAATATGTGACTTAGAAAAAAGTAGAAACCGGATAAAGACAAATTAAATTTGCTAAAGTAAGTTGCTAAGAGTTGTCGATACATAAGCGACTTATGAATCTTCTTTAGCATTTGTGAAATAAACAAACTTATTTCCGATAGGGAAGATACTGTTAATGCTTGGTCTCCAAAAGCTTTCACGCGATCATGATAATAAGGGTATTGAAATGAAAGTGGAAAAAAACTGCTATATCAAGGCAGCAAGTTACGAGACGATACGAGGAACGCTCTCAGGTCGTATCTCATCAACTGTATTTTCTTGTACTTTCTTTTCTCCAGCGTTGGATAATCAACGCGTTGTTGCCCAGTTTGCCACATTTATAATTGAAATCGATGTTAATTTTAATGTCCTCGTAGATCTTTGCCAGTCTGAAGACATTGCATGCTAAAACAAGAAGATCAGAAATATTTGGAAAAGTAAACTTATACCTACAAAAATTTAATAGTGTATTATAGTACAGTCATCAGTGTGTGTACTGACGGAGTGCCGTCAAGGATAGGTAGGATCAACGGCACTGCAACGTTGCTCGAAAACTTTATAAGCCATCCTGTACTAAAATATTAGTGAGTTATACACCATCACTGTGTGGATAAACGTTAATATCTTATATAAGCAGCATGTTGCGCTACCGGTTCTGAAATGTGTGGATAAACCTAAAATTCTGAAGCTACTGCGAATTGTTGGATTTCGAGTACAGTGAACTTGTCCTACATTACTAGGCGCAGTATTTCTAAAGGAAAGCTTCTGAATATCTTTTGGAACTTGAAAAACGCTATTTCTTCTTTTTTAGAACAGGAAAATTCCATCTCAAAGCCTATACATAAAACGAGAAGGCGAAAGTATCAGTCCATTTAAAATTATATTAAAACTAATCATCTCTCAGTTATAAAATGAGAATTTGAGTCAATTTCCATACCTAAAAGAACAGAATGAATGTGCTGTGTATAAGAGCAATGTGACCAAATACACTGAAAAACGTAACTACTGCAGAGGTCGTTTGAAAGTCGTTTTCATAAGTTTTAAAACCAATTTTACTTAGTGGACAAAATATAGTATAGGTTCCCAGTGACACAGAAACAGTGCTGATTCGTTTAAAAACAATTTCATTGTTAAGAATGAAATCCGACAAGCTCTTTTCATATCAAAATGATCCTGCCATAATCAATTTCTGGTATTCATTTCGCAGTGAACATTTCCTAGAGCTAAGAACATTTGCACACACTTACACTGAATAAACTCATGTCTGTTTGAGGCGGCATACAGATGAATAGCTTTTCATCCATGACATTTATTGAAGGCAAAACAACGTCACGGATAAAAGCGTGTAATATAGTGGTATGTAAGGCTCCTATACTGTAACAATTTTTGTTTATATACATTAATTAAATCATTTAAGTCTACGAACACTGGTATGCTGGGGCTCCTTCTAGTGATCAGAGAGAACAGACAACTCCCAAGTTTCAAGCTCCCAGGACCCCATCTCTCTCCCTCTAACACACACATACGCACACAGTGTAATGGATAATGGGTTTCTATTTAATGTTGTTGTGATGGTGTTTACGTGTTATTGTAAAACGCAAGAAAATATAGCGGCACGAATAACAGTATTATTTGAAAGAAATAAATAATCTCTGGTAATTCTTATTTATGTGGTGCTGAGCCCGACTATAACGAGTTTCAATAATTCTTTATTTGACATTAAAATGTATGCACCAAATAATTAATATATCACACCACAACCTCTACCTATAACAACATTGGTGTTGTAAATATTTTTATTTAAAGTCACTGATAAATTATTCTGAGAAAAATTAATCTTACGCACCACCCATAAAATTATTTTGTTTATGTAAAGTCTAAGATTGTTCTACTGAATGTTATTTTCACTGTTAGAATAGAAAAATAATAAATTCCTGTGGTTTCTTATCCTCGAAGTTCAAATACTGTAATAACGATCGAAAGAATTACTGTCTGATTATTTCTGCAGTTTAAAATTACCGCTCCGTACGCTCACATAATGGCGGCAGACAACTACAGTTTGGACTGCTGACGACACCAAACTTGAACCATTCATAGTTGGTTATTTTGTTACAAATAAAAGTCCGTACACTAGAACTCCATTTAATAGATTGTATGTTATATTTTTCTTTTGGTCACTTATGACTACCTTTTACAATAGTTAAAAGAACAGACCTCAGCTGATCTTCGATCTCATCTGCTTCATACATCATACGGAAGAAGAACAGAAGGAAATATTCCACAGACATTACAATGCCAATACATTCTTTTAGTGGTATTATCTTTTGTTATATGATTATTCTTTGTCGGAAACTGGTTATAAAATAATAAAACATATTGTTATTACTTCACAATATAATAATAAGTCACAATATAATAATAAGTCTTTTCTCAGTTCTCACATATAGGCTTAAATGTCATCTCTGGAAAAATTTTCGTTATGAGTCTCGAGCACTGACTGTCCCATACACTGGAGACACAAAATACTGGCGTTGACATTACGATGCCGCTTGGGCGGGGAAAAAAAATACATTTGTTCATAGATAAGTTTTTTTTACACATATCGTTCAATTTTAACTTTAAATAAAGAGTTTTTCTTTGCAAAATTTAGACAGTGGTTAGACAAAACTTCGAGTAGTATACCATATGTCTAGTGTGGATATGGCAGTTTTAAACGGCTTCAGCAACTGTACAGTTTCAGAAAAGGCTGCGGAGACTTCCCGTAATTAGTTATCCCGCCCCGTTCGGCTTTACTGGATCCGGAAAACCGGGAGCAAAACCGTCCAACGGGCTTCGAAATATTACAGTTACCTAGTCTGAGTGCCAGGCTTAACATGTTCATTACAGAAAACATTGAATCTGTTGTTGAGGTCAAAAGAGGTCAATAAATGTTTAAAAGTTCATTTCAATTGAAAGAAAATTTGAATGACGTTCCCGGCGACGTTGAATACCCAACCCTGTATCGACTGCTGGATCGGAGACAGGAGGCCGCTGCTGGTGGAGGCTGCTGCTGGTTCGCCCCCAGCACGTCTATGGAGTGCCGGCTGCTGTCAACTGCACCCGGTTCTATAGTATTTTTGGCACAGTTCTTGCTTCCACGTTCCTTTCGTCCAGTGTGGATACATGCAGTATCGAAAATTGGTGTCAGTGACAAAGAAATTATTTATTTTATGATTCTGAAGAAGCAAGTTTATCTCCATTCACATTGATTCACTCATTTTATTTACGGAAGATGTTCTGCATATAAGCACTGTTCTGGTTAATGTACTGATTCACAGTTCGTTTAAATAAATTGCACATGTATGACACTGGACTTTTTAAAGAGTCGGGTGTTCATCGTGTGCTTCGTTTATTTCTCACTGTCCGTAAACTTTTGGCATGGCCCAGCGGAGCCGGCGTTGCACTCGCATTGTTGGCGCGCATCTGGCAGTAGAGTCTGTTCGAGGAGTTTATCCTAGCGAGGTTATCTCGGTATATTAAAAGTTTGCGGTCTACTCAATTTTTATTTTTATTTTAAAGTTTGTTAATAGTTTATCAACGTCCAGTCGTTGCTGCTAACGTATGAACGCGAAGAGCGTTCATATTATCACTAATTTGAGTGATTTATCACTACTTAACACAGTTTTAAAAATGAAAAACACAGTTTCTGATTTTTAAAGTTCTCGTGAGACACATAGCACAAATATTGATTACTGTGGGGGCTCATAGTTTCACACAACAGATAATCTTCATATCACTTTACACTTATACACAGCAATAACATTAGTTCATGTCCACATGTGATTTCGTGTCGAAACATGAAGACAAAAATCATATACTATATTGAACGTCGTATAAAAAATTGACTGATAGAATCTTCTACATTTGTCTTGATCAATAGATTTCAGCACATCTCCATAAGTTGATATAATTCATTTGTTTTTTGTCATTTGTTCTTATTCATTCACAATCGATTAAATCTCATAATTAGTATTTCGGAACAGATGCCTGTATTCGGTATACCTACCAGTAAGTAGCTCAAAGAGCTAACGGAAAGGTAAAACCCGAAAGTTAAAAGTACCCAAACTGGTATGCAAGCAGGCAAATGCCCCGAACAGACCAAATCGGAAATAAGCAAACACGGGGACTAGCACTCAACTAAGATCCGTTCGTGTGTGTGCACTACAAAAATCAAGGTAAAGTACATTCATAACTCATCCACAGTCACAGATGCATGATATACTTAAAGTATATACATATTTACTATTACATAACTGAGGTAGAAAAAAATCAGAAAATCATTTTTACATTAAAACATCTATCCTTACTGTTTAAAAATTTTAGTGAATGAACTTTCAGTATTGAAACTTCAAGTATTTAAATTCTTTAATTGTTCCCTTATGGGAGCTTAGATTTGATCAGGAATTGAAATTACAGGTAAACATATCATCTGGTCATACATGACCTGAAATAAGAATTTACAATAAAACTACTCTATAATTACTATTTACATATATTACAATGGTGCTTGTGCACTGAATACATTTTGTTACTTGCAATCAGTGAACTGTGGTTCTTACTGCAAATATTTCTTAAGGTGGCTATGACAATATAGTCCCTTTATACTTTCAGTATTAATGTCTTGCAGGAAATAGCAACCGGCATGAGGAATTGAAACAATCTTGACTGGACCTTCATATAGTAGATGCCAATTTTTATTTTTCTTCTTAATTAGCGATGGCTTAAGATGAATTCTAGGCAGTACTAGTTCATCGACTGAGTACTTCTGTTTATTGCTAAGCATCTTGTCGAATTTTGTTTTGCAAACTTCGGCATGGCGAGTTATATTGTTTAATGTTATATTGAGCTTTTGTTGATGGGTCATCCTTTGGTCCTGAATCTTTGGAATGGCGTTAACCCACTCATTTACTTCATCTTTCTGTTCACTCATTAATTTGGTAGGTGTAAAACCAGTTGAAATGTGGGGTAGGTCATTGTAGATTTCCACAAAGCTGTTACGATATTCGACCCACTTTGTTTGTTGTGGGTATACGTCCTAATGAATCGACTTAATTCTTTAAATGTCATCTCCACAGGATTATTGCTAGGTGAGAAACGCGAGATGAGGCTATGTCTAATACCATTTTCTTCCATTAGAGTTTTCCATCTGTCCCCTGTGAAGTATGGAGCACTATCAGTGAGCACAGTTACTGGGCAACCAAAAGATTTTATATATTCGATTGACAGCTTTCTCCCAATG
This sequence comes from Schistocerca serialis cubense, assembly GCF_023864345.2. Lineage (NCBI taxonomy): Eukaryota > Metazoa > Arthropoda > Insecta > Orthoptera > Acrididae > Schistocerca > Schistocerca serialis. The sequence goes on from NC_064638.1 coordinate 305,894,828, forward strand.
CTGCTTGCCGTTGATGTCCGGAGAGGATACATCCAAATGTACTTCGTGAACAAATCATGCACCTCTAAAATATATTTCATCCCTCCTCTTAAAGTAGGTATGGGTCCCGTTATGTCAATTGCTGTGATTTCTCCTGGATGTCTTGCAACAATGGGATGAAAATCTGTGTCCCTGTAAACATTAGTTGGTTTAACCTTTTGACAGATATTGCAGTTTCTGAGAACTCCTGGATGTCTTGCAACAATGGGATGAAAATCTGTCCCTGTAAACATTAGTTGGTTTAACCTTTTGACAGATATTGCAGTTTCTGAGAACTCCTTGTAGTCTTTTCTGTAAGTTTGGGTTGTAACAGTATTGATTGATCTTCTTGGATGTATGGCATCTCAAAAATGTCCCCATGCTAGGTGTGTAAACCATATTAGGTCTTCGAGTTGATCGGAAGGAATGCACACCCACCAGTGAGTATCTGGGCTGTCTGATTTGTAGAAGAGGATGTTTTCGTTTATTCGATAACACTGATGGAAGGCACTGTCGTTTTGTTGCCGCAATGTGTGGATAATATTCCTCCACATTGGGTCAATCTCTTGATATTTTTGCATATTCTTAGATAATGCAAAATAGCTCTTCTGATATACTTTATATTTACTGAATAAGATCCTGTACTCGGTGGAGTTTTCTACTAATGCCGCAAACTAAGATAAAACCTGCGGCAGTCTAGATAACGCATCAGCGACTACATTATCCGGACCATAGATATGCATTATCTCAAAATCATACTCAAATGGTTCAAATGGCTCTGAGCACTATGGGACTTAACATCTATGGTCATCAGTCCTCTAGAACTTGGAAATACTTAAACCTAACTAACCTAAGGACAGCACACAACACCCAGTCATCATGAGGCAGAGAAAATCCCTGACCCCGCCGGGAATCGAACCCGGGAACCCGGGCGCGGGGAGCGAGAACGCTACCGCACGACCACGAGCTGCGGACCAAAATCATACTCCTGAAGTGTGAGCATTTACCATGCAAACCTTCTATGTGAAGAAGCGTAGTGCTTGGTTATCGCACATGACCTTCACATGTTTTCCATATACATAATACCTAAACTTATCAAAAGCAAAGACCACCAATAATGGCTTAAGTTCGGTTACTGTACATGCTCTTTCACATTTTGTTAGTATCCTGCTGGCGAACCAAATAATTTTCATTTCCAGCTTATCTTCATTCTGTTCCGTCTGAAATAGGCATGAGCCGATTCCATAATTCGAAGCATCGGTCGCAATGTAAAATTCCTTCAACATATCTGGCTGGCTAAGAATAGGTGCATTCACTAGCGCCTCTTTAATGATGTCAAAATCCTTTTTACATTGTGGTATCCAACACCATTGCACATTTTTCGTCAATAAACTCAGTAGTGCATCAATATTCATCTGTTGTGTTGTTAGGAACCTGTGGAAGAACGAGGCTAGGCCAAGGAAACTTTTCAGTTGCTTCTTTGTGCATGGGTATAGAAAATTTTCTATTGCCTCCATTTTATTCCGATCTGGCTTGATAACATGAGGGGAAATAATATGCCCTAAGAATTTAATTTCTTGGCGGGCAAACTTCGATTTCTTCAGGTTTACTGTGACACCCCTTGTTGAAAGCTTCTCTAATGCACCTTGTATCAGTTGAAGGCATTCTTCGCAAGTATCAGATGCTAGTAATAGCTCGTCCACATAAGTAGCGACCTGGTCTAGTAGCTGGGGTCCTAGTACATTATCCAGGACTGCGTTAAACGCTCCAGCATTAATGTTTAAACTAAATGGGAGAACACACAATTGGTAGCTTCTTCCAGCAAAGACCAAAGCATTGTACTGCCTGGATTCCTTGGATAGTAATATTTGCCAAAATGATGAGCACAAGTCGATGTAAGTTAAATATTTCTTTCCAAAGAACTTTTGCGTCTGCTCGTCGAGATTTTCGCTCCTAGTGCGTCCGGCACAATAATTTTACTTATGTCCCATGCATCTAAGACTAGCCATATGCTTTTATCAGCTTTCGTGATGGCTAATAAGGGGCTACTATAGGGTGAATTCTTTTCATTCAGTATAGGGTGAATTCGATGGCTCGATAATTCCCAAATCTTGCATTTTTCTTATCTCTCTCGTTACCTCATTCTTCTTCATTCAAGGGACCGAATTCGAAGCTTTACAATAGGTCTTGTGCGGATACATTTTCATACCATAAATATAACATTTTGTAACGCCTGGGCGATCTATGAATACTTTTTTTATGGTTAGACAATAGATTTACTAGTTGCCTAGCTTGGATTTGGTCAATGCATAAAGCTTCCTTCACTTTCTCCTCAATCATGGCAGAGATGTCACTCACGTTGTTGTGAACATCATCCTTTTTCCTAGCACGCCCCTCTTTCGGGTGATCATACTCTAATACAAGCAATTTTTGCTCGCTGACCACTATATTTACAGGTCTAGTCAGATGAAGGCCTGTCTCGATTTCCCCATTTAACTGTAAGGTTATCTTTCGCTCCTGGTACTTCAGTTCGCAGACGCCTCGGGCGAGATCTATTATTGCTTCTCTATCCTGGAGAAATTCGAAGCCCAGAACTATTGATACAGACAGGTTTTCCATAACTAGGAACGTGCACTTGGGGCTATCATTTCCGAAGGAAAGCTCTATCTGTGTTTGGAACTTCACTGTCTGTGACTTCTTTCCCAAAGCTCCTATAACTTTACAGTTGCTCACTGGCAGAACCGGTAATCGCTGGACATGCATAATTCTCTTGAAAAATTGACCACTTATCACTGAAATATTTGCGCCAGAATCAAGGAGTACTGAGTCAATACTTCCATTTATGGACGCATTAACTGTTGCTTGTACATATTCTGCTGTTTCTTTATCAGAGACAGTATCTTCTTGATATAATTCGTCCTCTAATTTTATTCTCCTCTAATTTAGTCTGCATATCATTTAATTTGGTGGGAATGTTTGCCAACGGTTTGATCGTGTTTTTAACAGCATTTATCTCCGCATTAAAGTGTGCTGACAATGCCTTATCCCTGTTGATTATGGTTAATACTTTGAACTATTTCTTTGTAATGAGGTTGCCATCGTAACTTAAAAATTCAGTAAATGCGGTACTTGCAAAACGAAGGTACATGCAGCAGATGCACACATGACGTGGCTCACTGGAGTAGAATACGACATAGGCAGGAAAATACTATTTCCGTCCGGAATCGAACTGGGGACCTTCTGCGTGTGAAGCAGACGTGATAACCGCAACACTACGGAAACGACGGACACGATGAGTCCATCCTTATACACCCGAACTTGCCTCAGCCTTTCTCTCGTCCGCGCATGCACACACGATAGTTCTTTTGACGGCCTGAAACCCATCGCAGCCGAGAGCCCAAGAGGTCTTCGGGGTGCTCGAGAGGGTGTCTGCCGTAGCACCCCGATCGAGATAGCGGCGTTACGCGCAGTCGTTATTGCAAGTCATATCAGCAAAAGCAATCACTTTCTTAGCAGCAGTCAGTGCTAGCCTAGCGTCTGTTCCTTTTTTGATGATAGGCAATGCTGTTGGTGAAACAGAGCTGCACACTGCTTACAAATTGCCAGGTGCCAGTTTGATATTTACAGCAGCATCTTGTACGTTCAGTCGGTACTAGAGATGGGCAAACTGAAACGCATAATTGTTTCAAAACAAATGAAACAGCACAATGTAGTGTTTCGGAAACAGTTCGTGTTTTGTAATCGTATAGGCGTTCACATTATATCATTTTGAGTGTCTACTGCATAAATATTGTCATAAAACACAAGTGAGGTGCGAGAGCGCCAACCATATCGCAAAAAGTTGAAACTTTCAATAAGGGGCTGTTTCGTATTTCCTGCAGCAAATGCGCTGCTTTCGTGTCAAGTGACTTTCATACTTTCCAATTGTCAGAGGACAGACTTTGTATGTTTGACATAATTGATTTTGCCAAACACGTTTCCCTACATTCTAGTCCCTAATTTTGATAAGTTTTATTAGTGACAGTCTTTATGTGCTCTAGAAAAGGCATATCATGGGATTTGATTTATTGAGACAACATTCTTTGAAGCGAGGCACTGAATTAACGCGTATGAGTGTGGCACTCACATTTTTCTTACTCACAGCTACATTTTCCATTGTTTCTCACACAAAGCAGGATGCAATGTGACTGATGCACACGGGCAAAAAAATGCCATAACAGACTGGAGCATATACGACAATGGTCAAATATGACAGTATTTCATCAAACATTCACAAGTTAGCTGGATACAGCTCAAAGCATGTACACTGATAGAATTGGAAAACATGTTAAAACATTTCAAGGTAACTTAAACACAGAGATCGGTATGTTTCCTTAAAATATAAAATCCAGACTCAAATTTAAAACAATTCATACAGTGTAATGCCTTTTTGATACCCATATCATGGCAGATCTGGCTTTACACCGCTTACAGTTCTTGCTAAAGAAGTCTGTATGAGGTACAGGTATATGGAGTTCTCTCAAGTACTCACAGCAAGCAGATATGTTATCATTTTACTATAAACTTCACCAGGAAATCAGAGATGAAGTTAAGTCGCTGTTGAAATGCAATTTCTATCTCAGTATCTGAACGCCAAAACAAAAGTATCAGAGCACCATTGTTGATGTGCCTGAGAATTATTTATGATACACAAGTATTAGGATGCCTATAGTGTAATAACTAAACATAGCACATTTACAAAAATAAACACACAAACATATACATACATAAATCAGATAATTATTCTCGAACAAATAAATAAATAATATATTCAAAAAAATTAAACTCACTGAATGGCGAGTAAAAACGTTAAGTGTCTTGTGTGTACAACAAATTTGAGAAAAATGTTCTTTTAAGGTAGCTACATGTAAGATTTAGTGGACTAAACAAAACACAGTCAAGTACAAATTCAGTGCACATTGTCCAGAGAAGAACAAAATCATTTGAAATTTTACTTTTTCATTTCTGAGTAGATCTACTGTACCTATTCTAAGCTGTAGTTTAGAAATATCATTTTTGATACTTTTTCTCATGAAAGACGGAATTGTCTGTCTGTTACTGTTTGCCCCTGCTTTAGAAATATGCGCTCACGTGGAACAGAGGTCGCAACAATACAAAGACGTCGTTTCATTATTTAAAACAGCATATGAAACAACACATGATTTTGTTTCCACCACAGCAGTGGATCTTGTGATTTTTGTATCAGTGGCCTCTTCTCATATTTATCAAGCTCGGCTATACTTGCAGCACGTGGATTGTCAGCACTTTGGATCAAGCCTCCTACAGCTTGGTCAAAATCTTGCCAAATGTTGCCACTGCTAGAGTTGAATGTGCTCACCACAACTGGTTTGGCTGGTGGTAGATTGTCTGTAGAACACCGGGTGGGTTTCTATCATATTGCACAGCACTTCTTGATTATGGCATCTTTTGTTTCTTTAAATCGATACCCAGTTTTTTGCACTCCAGAGCTTACTCGCAGTAGTGTGTTGTCGAACACGCGAGGCGCGTAATGGGGCCCCTTAGGGAAATGGCAGCAAGAGAGGGGAAGAAAACCAATGTGCACTCCGTGTGCATACCGGGGGGAGTCATTCCAGATGTGGAAAGGGTCCTTCCGGATGCCATGAAGAGTACAGGGTGCACCCATCTGCAGGTGGTCGCACATGTCGGCACCAATGATGTGTGTCGCTATGGATCGGAGGAAATCCTCTCTGGCTTCCGGCGGCTATCTGATTTGGTGAAGACTGCCAGTCTCGCTAGCGGGATGAAAGCAGAGCTCACCATCTGCAGCATCGTCGACAGGACTGACTGCGGACCTTTGGTACAGAGCCGAGTGGAGGGTCTGAATCAGAGGCTGAGACGGTTCTGTGACCGTGTGGGCTGCAGATTCCTCGACTTGCGCCATAGGGTGGTGGGGTTTCGGGTTCCGCTGGATAGGTCAGGAGTCCACTACACACAACAAGCGGCTACACGGGTAGCAGGGGTTGTGTGGCGTGGGCTGGGCGGTTTTTTAGGTTAGATGGCCTTGGGCAAGTACAGAAAGGGCAACAGCCTCAACGGGTGCGGGGCAAAGTCAGGACATGCGGGGACCAAGCAGCAATCGGTATTGTAATTGTCAACTGTCGAAGCTGCGTTGGTAAAGTACCGGAACTTCAAGCGCTGATAGAAAGCACCGAAGCTGAAATCGTTATAGGTACAGAAAGCTGGCTTAAGCCAGAGATAAATTCTGCCGAAATTTTTACAAAGGTACACACGGTGTTTAGAAAGGATAGATTGCATGCAACCGGTGGTGGAGTGTTCATCGCTGTTAGTAGTAGTTTATCCTGTAGTGAAGTAGAAGTGGATAGTTCCTGTGAATTATTATGGGTGGAGGTTACACTAAACAACCGAACTAGGTTAATAATTGGCTCCTTTTACCGACCTCCCGACTCAGCAGCATTAGTGGCAGAACAACTGAGAGAAAATTTGGAATACATTTCACATAAATTTTCTCAGCATGTTATAGTCTTAGGTGGAGATTTCAATTTACCAGATATAGACTGGGACACTCAGATGTTTAGGACGGGTGGTAGGGACAGAGCATCGAGTGACATTATACTGAGTGCACTATCCGAAAATTACCTCGAGCAATTAAACAGAGAACCGACTCGTGGAGATAACATCTTGGACCTACTGATAACAAACAGACCCGAACTTTTCGAATCTGTATGTACAGAACAGGGAATCAGTGATCATAAGGCCGTTGCAGCATCCCTGAATATGGAAGTTAATAGGAATATAAAAAAAGGGAGGAAGGTTTATCTGTTTAGCAAGAGTAATAGAAGGCAGATTTCAGACTACCTAACAGATCAAAACGAAAATTTCTGTTCCGACACTGACAATGTTGAGTGATTATGGAAAAAGTTCAAGGCAATCGTAAAATGCGTTTTAGACAGGTACGTGCCGAGTAAAACTGTGAGGGACGGGAAAAACCCACCGTGGTACAACAACAAAGTTAGGAAACTACTGCGAAAGCAAAGAGAGCTCCACTCCAAGTTTAAACGCAGCCAAAACCTCTCAGACAAACTGAAGCTAAACGATGTCAAAGTTAGCGTAAGGAGGGCTATGCGTGAAGCGTTCATTGAATTCGAAAGTAAAATTCTATGTACCGACTTGACAGAAAATCCTAGGAAGTTCTGGTCTTACGTTAAATCAGTAAGTGGCTCGAAACAGCATATCCAGACACTACGGGATGATGATGGCATTGAAACAGAGGATGACACGCGTAAAGCTGAAATACTAAACACCTTTTTCCAAAGCTGTTTCACAGAGGAAGACCGCACTGCAGTTCCTTCTCTAAATCCTCGCACAAACGAAAAAATGGCTGACATCGAAATAAGTGTCCAAGGAATAGAAAAGCAACTGGAATCACTCAATAGAGGAAAGTCCACTGGACCTGACGGGATACCAATTCGATTCTACACAGAGTACGCGAAAGAACTTGCCCCCCTTCTAACAGCCGTGTACCGCAAGTCTCTAGAGGAACGGAGGGTTCCAAATGATTGGAAAAGAGCACAGATAGTCCCAGTCTTCAAGAAGGGTCGTCGAGCAGATGCGCAAAACTATAGACCTATATCTCTTACGTTGATCTCTTGTAGAATTTTAGAACATGTTTTTTGCTCGCGTATCATGTCATTTCTGGAAACCCAGAATCTACTATGTAGGAATCAACATGGATTCCGGAAACAGCGATCGTGTGAGACCCAACTCGCCTTATTTGTTCATGAGACCCAGAAAATATTAGATACAGGCTCCCAGGTAGATGCTATTTTTCTTGACTTCCGGAAGGCGTTCGATACAGTTCCGCACTGTCGCCTGATAAACAAAGTAAGAGCCTACGGAATATCAGACCAGCTGTGTGGCTGGATTGAAGAGTTTTTAGCAAACAGAACACAGCATGTTGTTATCAATGGAGAGACGTCTACAGACGTTAAAGTAACCTCTGGCGTGCCACAGGGGAGTGTTATGGGACCATTGCTTTTCACAATATATATAAATGACTTAGTAGATAGTGTCGGAAGTTCCATGCGGCTTTTCGCGGATGATGCTGTAGTATACAGAGAAGTTGCTGCATTAGAAAATTGTAGCGAAATACAGGAAGATCTGCAGCGGATAGGCACTTGGTGCAGGGAGTGGCAACTGACCCTTAACATAGACAAATGTAATATATTGCGAATACATAGAAAGAAGGATCCTTTATTGTATGATTATATGATAGCGGAACAAACACTGGTAGCAGTTACTTCTGTAAAATATCTGGGAGTATGCGTACGGAACGATTTGAAGTGGAATGATCATATAAAACTAATTGATGGTAAGGCGGGTACCAGGTTGAGATTCATTGGGAGAGTGCTTAGAAAATGTAGTCCATCAACAAAGGAGGTGGCTTACAAAACACTCGTTCGACCTATACTTGAGTGTTGCTCATCAGTGTGGGATCCGTACCAGGTCGGGTTGACGGAGGAGATAGAGAAGATCCAAAGAAGAGCGGCGCATTTCGTCACTGGGTTATTTGGTAACCGTGATAGCGTTACGGAGATGTTTAATAAACTCAAGTGGCAGACTCTGCAAGAGAGGCGCTCTGCATCGCGGTGTAGCTTGCTCGCCAGGTTTCGAGAGGGTGCGTTTCTGGATGAGGTATCGAATATATTGCTTCCCCCTACTTATACTTCCCGAGGAGATCACGAATGTAAAATTAGAGAGATTAGAGCGCGCACGGAGGCTTTCAGACAGTCGTTCTTCCCGCGAACCATACGCGACTGGAACAGGAAAGGGAGGTAATGACAGTGGCACGTAAAGTGCCCTCCGCCACACACCTTTGGGTGGCTTGCGGAGTATCAATGTAGATGTAGATGTAGATGTAGAGTAAACTGTTGGAGAGTGTTTTTATACTGGGAGGTACGCAGTTTTCATTTGATAAATAAGTAATTTTTTTAAACTCCACACTCTCAGCTACATTAAATGGAAGATTTTCTTTAACAGCAAGTCTTAAAAGCTGTTCTTCTAGTTTGTCTCGTTTGGGTGAAGGCACTGGTCTTGATGCAAGTCCAGTAATCTTTGTTAGTCTACCACACCTACCCAGAGCTGAACCGGTGGAAATGCTGGGCATTTCTAGCACAGATTGTCCATCTTGACACACAGACACTCAAATGGCAGATTCCTGAACAGTTGAACTGGCTTCGTCACTGTCTAGACTCAATAACGCTTGTTTCGAACGAGTTTCACTTAAATTAACTGTTGGATGATTATGTCGCAAAAGTCTGTTTAAGCAAGAAGTTGAACTACTTTTAAACGACACACCGCCGAGCACAAGTTTAATTTTCTCAGGATTCATCTTAATAAAATAATCCCACACCGGACTTCATAACGCCATAGCTGAAGACAAAAGAAACAACACGAACGGAACTGGAGGCGGGAGCAAACTGCAGAAACAATGGATACGCTACTTGGATTCCCACATTCATTTAGTAAGGATAATATACCCGTCCTGCTAATTTCCATGTAAACAAAAGGAATCATTGTGGAGAATAGGCACATTGACTATAAACTCACAAATAACGCCACGTAATTCGAATAAATAACAAAATATAAGTGAAAAAAATTTTTGTCTCCCAAGGGGTTTCGAACCGTTACTGTAAATCCACCATGCTTCCCAGCCCTTCCCGTTCACCGTTACAACATCAATGATCCGTCTATCAGATCGCTTGCAAGTATACATACATCAATTTATGTAAATGTCTAAAAACTGCCACTCTACGCCTTTTTTATTCAAAATGTTGTGGGTTTACCTGCGTTTTTTAATATGATTACTATACATGAACAGAGAAGCGTATGTTATAAGAGATGTGTAATTTAAGTAAATGTTTTTCACCACTTTTATTATTTTGAATGCGAATAGTGTGCGTTATTTTATTGTTAATTAGTATTTCTAAAGAAGACATTAGGCCATTGCGGAATAGAGGAGTCAATTAGAAACGAAGCTTTATTTTCGGAAATCTTACGCTTCATGCTGTTTTATGTCAAAAAGATTTCGACACTCTTGAAAGTGTTTTATGAAGTTGTATGCTAAACGGATTTCAGTATCTCTGCCGTGCCCGAATCTCGTCCGAGACTGAGTGGAATGAAACATCACCGTTTCGATACAGTTAGTCCGTTCCAAGCACAAGTGGACTGAAACAGCGTTATTTTGAAACGTGTGTCTGGCTCGAGATCGAATCTGGTCCCGTTATCCGGGACAGAGCGGAATGAGACACCACTGTTTCGAAACAATGGCACATAGCCTTTTCGAAACACTGACACAGTTCCACGTATCGATGCACTGTATCGAAACATAGAAACAGTGACCAAGGCTAGTTTGTACATGAAAACCCAAACAAAACAAGCATTAATACTTGACAGTGGCAATCTATACACAAAAAGAAATACACTGATTACAAAAAATATCATTACAGTATTTGTACTCGAGCCCCACGTGACAGGGCGCTAATGTAATGGGTAATGGGATTCTATTTAATGTTATTGTGGTGGTATGTACGTGTTGTTGTAAAACGTATGAAAATACAGCAGCAAGAATAACAGTATTATTTGAAATAAATAAATAATCTCTGATAATTTTTATTTATGTGCTGCTGAGCCCGACTATAACGAGTTCCAATAATTCTTTATTTGACATTAAAATGTATGCACCAAATAATTAATATATCACACCACAACCTCTACCTATAACAACACTGGTGTTGTAAATATTTTTATTTAAAGTCACTGATAAATTATTCTGAGAAAAATTAATCTTACGCAGCAACCATAAAATTATTTCGTTTACCTAAAGTCTAAGATTGTTCTATTGAATGTTATTTTCACTGTTAGAATAGAAAAATAATAAATTCCTGTGGTTTCTTGTCCTCGAAGTTCAAATACTGCAATAACGATCGAAAGAATTACTGTCTGATTATTTCTGCGGTTTAAAATTGCCGCTCCGTACGCTCACATAATGGCGGCAGACAACTACAGTTTGGACTGCTGCCGACACCAAACTTGAACCATTCATAGTTGGTTATCTAGTTACAAATAAAAGTCCGTACACTAGAACCCCATTTAGTAAATTGTACGTTATATTTTCTTTTGATCACTTATGACTACCTTTTACAATAGTTAAAAGAACGGACCTCAGCTTATTTTCGATCTCAACTGCTTCATACATCATAGAGAAGATGAACAGATTAAGGAAAAATTCCAGAGACAATACAATGCCAGTACATTCTTTTAGTAGTATTTTGTTTTGTTATATGATTATTCTTTGTCGGAAACTGGTTATAAGATAATAAAAGATATTGTTGTTATTTCACAATATAATAATAAGTCACAAAATAAGTCTTTTCTCATTTCTCACATATAGATTTAAAAGGCATTTCTGGAAAAATATTCGTTAATTCATAAGTCTCGAGTACTGCCCCTTACACTGGCGACACATAATATTGGCGTAGACATTATAACACACACACACACACACACACACATACACACACAGACACGCGCTTATATTCTTCTCATCCATGAATCTGGCCTAGAGCTTTCTTCACCAAACGACAATCCCCGGCAGTTGTAGCAACATATACGTGGTTGACGATAGCACTCTCCCTCTCATCGAGAAGATGAAAAGGTTCAAATGGGACTTAACATCTGAGGTCATCAGTCCCCTGGACTTAGAACTACTTAAACCTAACTAACCTGAGGACATCACACACATCCACGCCCGAGGCATGATTCGAACCTGCGACCGTAGCAGCAGCGCGGTCCCGGACTAAAGCACGTAGAACCGCTCGGTCACAGTGGCCGGCCATCAAAAAGATGATTTCCGACTATTGATGACTTGTGCTCCAATCCCATCCCTGTTCAAATAACTTACGGGTTTGCTGCCGGGTGACATCGTCGACCACTTTTGTTGTTTGGCCTCATGGCAGTGAGAATTTAAACCGGTTTTTGGAACACCTGAATTCAATCCACCCGAATATTCAATCACTATGGAGGTGGAAAAGAATGGATGCCTTCCCTTCCTTGATGTGTTACTCAGAAGGAAGACTGATGGTACGTTGGGACATTGTTCATAGAAAGCCTACTCACACTGAATTGTATCTGCGAGCTGACAGTTGTCAAAATCCAGCTCAGCGTGAAGGAGTACTTCGTACCTTGCTTCATAGGGCCCACGTTATCTCAGACCCTGAAAGTTTGGCAGCTGAGCTATCATATCTCGAAGTAACCTTTCGTCAGAATGGTTATAGTGAGAGGCAGATCAAACGTCCTTTGCGCTATCAGCCTTCTGTGCAACGGGTGAGTGACGATAGCAACGAAGTGGCGCCTAAGTCTACGGCCTTTCTGCCTTACGCAGGAAGCATTTCCAACAGGATTGGCCGTATTTTGCGGAAATATGATGTGATTATGTTTTCGTCCACCTTCTAAGATTAAGGCCCTGTTGGCGTCCGTAAAAGATGATCTTGGTTTGCTTAAGACTGATGTCTATCGTATTCCTTGCAGTTGTGGCATGTCCTATATTGGTCAGACAATCAGGACTGTGGAAGACCGGTGTATTGAACATAAGCGTCACACACGCGTACAACAGCCGAGCAAATCCGCTGTTGCAGAACATTGCCTAGACACCGGCCATCCTATGGAAAACAACAACACGGAGATTCTGGCTTGCACGTCCAGCTATTGGGATAGTCTCATTAAGGAAGCTGTTGAAATCAGATTAGATTAGATTAGATTAGATTAATACTAGTTCCATGGATCATGAATACGATATTTCGTAATGATGTGGAACGAGTCGAATTTTCCAATACATGACATAATTAGGTTAATTTAACAACATACTTAAGTTAATATAACAACTTTATTTTTTGTGTTTTTTGTTTTTCTTTATTTTTTATTTTTATTTTTTAAATTTTTTTAAATTTTTTTTTACTTTATATCTAAAAATTCCTCTATGGAGTAGAAGGAGTTGTCATTCAGAAATTCTTTTAAACTATCAAGCAACCTTACAAACAGAGATGGTGGTTTTTGTTTAAATGCTACTTGGAATCTTGCTCTGTCTCTCATCAAAAAACAGAGGGACAGAAATAGTGCTACGTCACCTGTTGATTAATAGTCGCTATCGATATTTCTGATGTTGATTATCTTTGGTTGTGTGTTGAATCTGCGGCTCTTTTGTTCTGTGTGTGGTACCTTCCTTGTTTTTACTCTGTGGACCGAGGTATTAAATTCCCTTGCACATTGTTTCCTCCTTGCAGTTGTGCCTTGAGAGTGGCAGGGTGTGCTCCTATCGAAATATCGGCGGTGGTCGACGACGTCACCCGGCAGCAAACCCGTAAGTTATTTGAACATTCAATTCGCCGGGAAAAGTTAAGGTCTCAAATCCTATCCCTGTTTTCCAACTCTGACTATGAACATATGAAGGTACTGTTGCGCCGTGCGTTCACACAAGGCGGTCGCCGCACGTAAGACGCGGCCACCGCCTTCTCGAGCATTGTGTGCCAACGCTTCAGTTGGCAGCTGAGCAGCATACATCAAAGTGCTGAGAGTGGGGACGCCACGACAGATGCGGCAGTTACAGCGCTGGAGTCGACCGAGACAATCAAGATGCAGCCGCACTTGATTAAACGCGTCGTCGCGTCCCGGAAGGGGACTCGTCTGGTGGGCCTGCTGGAGTACGGAGCACGTCTCGTCTCGGTGGCGACGCTGCCGCTGGGATAGTGTTTCACGGGAGCTGAAACTTGGCTACGGTCGTGGACACGACAGATGATGCTCAGTTATGTTTCAACTTGTATTCAGAATAAATCTTCTAAGTGGTAATTAATTCCGACTTTCCATTTGGTACTCAGTACCTGGGGCACAACAGACATTTAAAGTCCTTGAATTGTATGACGCATCTGAACCCCTCTTTGAAAATAATGTCGTATGTCTTGCTAAATGTTGGAAAATCCCAGTGTGTATCGAACACTGAAGCAACAGGATCACCGTAAAAGCGTATTATAGAGAGCGCTATCTTCAAATTCAGTACTTTTTTGTCGCAAAGAGTACCAAATCAAATTGAAGTTCTTGTTATACAACGCAAGATGAACAAAAATGACAACTACCGTTAGACTGCTGTGGTTGTCAGCAGTCAGAGACATAACTACAGTTGACATGATGTTTGCTCACTTGTACCTATATGCACCGATCACAACTAGTGCAGCAATACTCAGCTCCCGATCGAAAACAATATGTTAGTGAAGTCGAGCCCACGTTATTGCAGTTACATATCACAAGAAATTACATTAGGTTTCTGGATAAAACTCTTGGGCTGCTATCCAGAACTGTGATTGGACCTGTCATCGGAGCTCTAGTGCGATTTCCTGTATTTTCTGCGGTGAGAATTGATCTCTCATCATTGCATTTATCTCATAAAATACTACTGCCCAAAAAAGTATTCAAAATTTTCTGTAGAGCTCTTGTGATAAAAATCATTTGTGGTGTAAATTCAAGGACATCATGTAGAAACCTCGAGGGACTTTGTATTTTAACCACTGCTTCTCAGTATATTTACTCCTTCATGAAATTTGTTGCAAGTAATAGATGTTTATTTCCAACCAATAGCTCGATACATGATATCAATACTAGGAATAAGAACAATCTACATAAAGATCTAAAATTACGTACTTTGGTCCAAAAAGGGGTCCAATATTCAGGAACACACATTTTCAATAAATTGCCAGCCACCATCAGAAACTTGGTTTCAGATAAAGCACAGTTTACTCTGTAGATGAATATCTTAACATAAAATGTTAAGACAGCTTAATGAAAATGTCTGTTAGATCTCAGTTTTGACACGCTTGGTCACAACAGTTAAGATTATTTATTTCCCGTATGACAAATTTATTAATTTGTTGTTGTTGTGGTCTTCAGTCCTGAGACTGGTTTGATGCGGCTCTCCATGCTAATCCATCCTGTGTAAGCTCCTTCATCTCCCAGTACCTACTGCAACCTACATCCTTCTGAATCTGCTTAGTGTATTCATCTCTTGGTCTCCCTCTACGATTTTTACCCTCCGCGCTGCCCTCCAATGCTAAATTTGTGATCCCTTGATGCCTCAGGACATGTCCTACCAACCGATCTCTTCTTCTAGTCAAGTTGTGCCACAAACTTCTCTTCTCCCCAATCCTATTCAGTACCTCCTCATTAGTCACGTTATCTACCCACCTTATCTTCAGCATTTTTCTGTAGCATCACATTTCGAAAGCTTCTATTCTCTTCTTGTCCAAACTATTTATTGTCCATGTTTCACTTCCATACATGGCTACACTCCATACAAATACTTTCAGAAACGACTTCCTGACACTTAAATCTATACTCGATGTTAACAAATTTCTCTTGTTCACAAACGCTTTCCTTGCCATTGCCAGTCTACATTTTATATCCTCTCTACTTCGACCATCATCAGTTTTTTTGCACCCCAAATAGCAAAACTCCTTCACTGCTTTAAGTGTCTCATTTCCTAATCTAATTCCCTCAGCATCACCCGACTTAATTCGACTACATTCCATTATCCTCGGTTTACTTTTGTTGATGTTCATCTTATATCCTCCTTTCAAGACACTGTCCATTCCGTTCAACTGCTCTTCAAAGTCCTTTGCTGTCTCTGACAGAATTACAATGTCATCGGCGAACCTCATAGTTTTTATTTCTTCTCCCTGGATTTTAATTCCAACTCCAAATTTTTCTTTTGTTTCCTTTACTGTTTGCTCAATGTACAGATTGAATAACATCGGGGAGAGGCTACAACCCTGTCTCACTCACTTCCAATCCACTGCTTCCCTTTCATGCCCCTCGACTCGTATAACTGCCATCTGATTTCTGTACAAATTGTAAATATCCTTTCGCTTCCTGTATTTTACCCCTGTCACCTTTAGAATTTGAAAGAGAGTATTCCAGTCAACATTGTCAAAAGCTTTCTCTAAGTCTACAAATGCTAGAAACGTAGTTTTGCCTTTCCTTAATCTTTCTTCTAAGATAAGTCGTAAGGTCAGTATTGCCTCACGTGTTCCAACATTTCTACGGAATCCAAACTGATCTTCCCCGAGGTCGGCTTCTACCAGTTTTTTCCATTCGTCTGTAAATAATTCGCGTTAGTATTTTGCAGCTGTGGCTTATTAAACTGATAGTTCGGTAATTTTCACATCTGTCAACACCTGCTTTCTTTGGGATTGGAATTATTATATTCTTCTTGAAGTCTGAGGGTATTTCGCCTGTTTCATACATCTTGCTCACCAGATGGTAGAGTTTTGTCAGGACTGGCTCTCCCAAGGCTGTCAGTAGTTCTAATGGAATGTTGTCTACTCCCGGGACTTTGTTTCGACTCAGGTCTTTCAGTGCTCTGTCAAACTCTTGACGCAGTATCGTATCTCCCATTTTATCTTCATCTACATCCTCTTCCATTTCCATAATATTGTCCTCAAGTACATCGCCCTTGTACAGACCCTCTATATACTCCTTCCACATTTCTGCTTTCCCCTCTTTGCTTAGAACTGGGTTTCCATCTGTGCTCTTGATATTAATACAAGTGGCTCTCCTTTCTCTAAAGGTCTCTTTAATTTTCCTGTAGGCTGTATCTATCTTACCCCTAGTGAGATAAGCCTCTACATCCTTACATTCGTTCTCTAGCCATGCCTGCTTAGCCATTTTGCACTTCCTGTCGATCTCATTTTTGAGACGTTTGTATTCCTTTTTGCCTGCTTCATTTACTGCATTTTTATATTTTCTCCTTTCATCAATTCAATTCAATATTTCTTCTGTTACCCAAGGATTTCCACTAGCTCTCGTCTTTTTACCTACTTGATCCTCTGCTGCCTTCACTACTTCATCTCTCAGAGCTACCCATTCGTCTTCTACTGTATTTCTTTCCCCCATTCCTGTCAATTGTTCCCTTATGGTGTCCCTGAAACTCTGTACAACCTCTGGTTTAGTCAGTTTATCCAGGTCCCATCTCCTTAAATTCCCACCTTTTTGCAACTTCTTCAGTTTTAATCTACAGTTCATAACCAATAGATTGTGGTCAGAGTCCACATCTGTCCCTGGAAATGCCCTACAATTTAAAACCTGGTTCCTAAATCTCTGTCTTACCATTATATAATCTATCTGATACCTTTTAATACCTCCAGGATTCTTCCATGTATACAACCTTCTTTTATGATTCTTGAACCAAGTGTTAGCTATGATTAAATTATGCTCTGTGCAAAATTCTACCAGACGGCTTCCTCTTTCAATTCTTTCCCCCAATCCATATTCACCTACTATGTTTCCTTCTCTCCCTTTTCCTACTGTCGAATTCCAGTCACCAATGACTATTAAATTTTCGTCTCCCTTCACTACCTGAATAATTTCTTTTATCTCATCATACATTTCTTCAATTTCTTCGTCATCTGCAGAGCTAGTTGGCATATAAACTTGTACTACTGTAGTGGGCATGGGCTTCGTGTCTATCTTGGCCACTATAATACGTTCACTATGCTGCTTGTAGTAGCTTACCCGCACTCCTATTTTTTATTCATTATTGAACCTACTCCTGCATTAACCCTATTTGATTTTGTATTTATAACCCTGTATTCACCCGACCAGAAGTCTTGTTCCTCCTGCCACCGAACTTCACTAATTCCCACTATATCTAACTTCAACCTATCCATTTCCCATTTTAAATTTTCTAATCTACCTGGCCGATTAAGGGAGCTGACATTCCACGCTCCGATCCGTAGAACGCCAGTTTTCTTTCTCCCGATAACGACGTCCTCTTGAGTAGTCCCCGCCCGGAGATCCGAATGGGGGACTATTTTACCTCCGGAATATTTTACCCAAGAGGACGCCATCATCATTTAACCATACAGTAAAGATGCATGCCCTCGGGAAAAATTACGGCTGTAGTTTTCCTTTGCTTTCAGCCGTTCGCAGTACCCAACAGCAAGGCCGTTTTGGTTAGTGTTACAAGGCCAGATCAGTCAATCATTCAGACTGTTGCCCCTGCAACTACTGAAAAGGCTGCTGTCCCTCTTCAGCAGCCACACGTTTGTCTGGCCTCTCAACAGATACCCCTCCGTTGTGGTTGCAGCTACGGTACGACTATCTGTATCGTTGAAGCATGCAAGCCTCCCCACCAACGGCAAGGTCCATGGTTCATGGGGGGAGGAAAATTTATTAATAGTGCATAACAATGTTTCATTTTGACAGTGTGTCAATTCGGTAAATATTAGCTGTTCCAGTTTACCGCATTCTGCTCACATATTTCGACAATCTCCTGACAAATGATCAGGGGAGTAAGTATTATATTCGAATGTTTCATGTTATACTTTCTAACATGTACGACACCCACGAGAATCATCTCATTTTTTGGGTCTATGGAACGAGAAATGAATCTAATCTAGTCTAGGGAACTCTTCAGAATGATCATAATTTTACGAGTATTTTCGAAAATCGGCAAATATTTTTTTTTCAACATTAAAGTTTTCCCGTTTACTAGCGCTTTTTTCACGAAATTCTGCAGCAGTATTCAAACTTAGTAACAGATAAGTCTAGGGCTATAGCATGTAAGCCGTGAACTCTGATATATATCTCAAAAGTCGGGTGCCAACTTCACAGGTAGTCAGCTATTCAGAAATGTTATCATTATTTTCTTTTTCGCTAAATTTTACAGATCTATTCAAAATTTGTGAAGAGAACTCTAGAACTATAGTATATCCGTAAGGAACTATGATAATATGTATGTTTCTCGAAAATCGGTTTCTTACTTCACAGCTATTCAGCTATTCAGAATTATGATTATAGTTTTTTTCGCAAAATTGTACAGAACTATTAATTTTTTTTTTCAGAGAGCTCCAGAACTATAACGTACGTATAAGAACTCTGAAAAAGAAGGTATTTTCCGACTTCACGTAACTGCGGAACTGGGTCCCTCATTGTTGTATTTATCTCGTAAACTATTACCTGCACAAAAATATCATTAGGGTTTTCTGTATATCTCTTCGAGAGCTGTTCAGATTAGTTATTATTAACGTTTTTCGCAAATCTTTCAATTATTTTTTTTTGCGCAAGATTAAAATGTTCTCAAGTGTTATTGTTTTCTTCGCAAAATTCTATAGAACTATTCAGATTTTGTACAGAGAACTGTAGAGCTATGGCATACGCATCAAGAACTAGGAAAAAACTTTTCTCGAATCTTAAGGGTGCCAACTTCACATGACTATCCCGTGCAAGGCATCATGATGGCCAAGGAGCATCGTAAACTGGTTACAGACAAAGTACACCGCTTCATGACGATCAACAAGATAATGTGCCATGTCACAAGGACATGAATTTGATGGAGTGGTTCTAGGAACACAGTGGCGATTTCCGGTTGACGTGCTAGTCTCGCACTTCGCCAGATCTGAGCCAATCGAACACATCTGGGATGTGACTGAAAGTGGTGTCAGAGTTCATCGGCCTCATCCCCCGATTTTACGGGAATTACGTGACTTGGATGGTCAAATGTGGTTCCAGCTCCTTCCCACGACTTATCAAGGCCTCACTGCTTCCATGTCACGGCACGTTAGCGCTGTTATCCGTGCCAAAGGGGGACATACCGGGTATTACGTAGGTGGTCATAATGCTCTGGATGATCGGTGTATTGTACGAGGTGCATTCAAGTTCTAAGGCCTCCAATTTCTTTTCTCCGGACTGGAAAGAGATAGAAAAATGCGCATTGTTTTAAAATGAGGCCGCGTTCATTGGCAATACATCCCAGAGATGGCAGCACCGTACGGCAGATGGAATTTCACCGCCAGCGGCGAGAATGAGAACTGTTTTAAATACTTAAAATGGCGACGTTTTCCTTACTTGAACAGCGTGCAATCATTAGTTTTCTGAATTTTCGTGGTGTGACACCAATTGAAATTCATCGACAGTTGAAGGAGACATGTGGTGATGGAGTTATGGATGTGTCGAAAGTGCGTTCGTGGGTGCGACAGTTTAATGAAGGCAGAACATCGTGTGACAACAAACCGAAACAACCTCTGGCTCGCACAAGCCGGTCTGACGACATGATCGAGAAAGTGGAGAGAATTGTTTTGGGGGATCGCCGAATGACTGTTGAACAGATCGCCTCCAGAGTTGACATTTCTGTGGGTTCTGTCCACGCAATCCTGCATGACGACCTGAAAATGCGAAGTGTCATCCAGGTGGGTGCCACGAATGCTGACGGACGACCACATGGCTGCCCGTGTGGCATGTTGCCGAGCAATGTTGACACGCAACGACAGCATGAATGGGACTTTCTTTTCGTTGGTTGTGACAATGGATGAGACGTGGATGCCATTTTTCAATCCAGAAACAAAGCGCCAGTCAGCTCAATGGAAGCACACAGATTCCCCGGGACCAAAAAAATTTCGGGTAACCGCCAGTGCTGAAAAAATGATGGTGTCCATGTTCTGGGACAGCGAGGGCGTAATCCTTACCCATTGCGTTCCAAAGGGTACTACGGTAACAGGTGCATCCTACGAAAATGTTTTGAAGAACAAATTTCTTCCTGCACTGCAACAAAAATGTCTGGGAAGGGCTGCGCGTGTGCTGTTTCACCAAGACAACGCACCCGCACATCGAGCTAACGTTACGCAACAGTTTCTTCGTGATAACAACTTTGAAGTGATTCCTCATGCTCCCTACTCACCTGCCCTGACTCCTAGTGACTTTTGGCTTTTTCCGACAATGAAAGGCACTCTCCGTGGCCGCACATTCACCAGCCGTGCTGCTATTGCCTCAGCGATTTTCCAGTGGTCAAAACAGACTCCTAAAGAAGCCTTCGCCGCTGCCATGGAATCATGGCGTCAGCGTTGTGAAAAATGTGTACGTCTGCAGGGCGATTACGTCGAGAAGTAACGCCAGTTTCATCAATTTCGGGTGAGTAGTTAATTAGAAAAAATCGGAGGCCTTAGAACTTGAATGCACCTCGTATAACACTTCCCTGAACCACGTCCTAAGTTACTTTTACATCTGAAGACTTCTCTCCGTTCAGAATGAAATGCTGTGTTGTATTTGCTAGAAAGTCTTCAGTCCAGTCACACAGTTTGTCTGATATTCCATACCCTCGTATTTTGTTCACTAGGCGGCCGAGCGGAACTCTACTGAATGCATTTCGGAAGTCAAGGAATACGGTATCCACCTGGCCGCCTGTATTTACTGCTTTCTATGTCTCATAGAAGAACAGGGTGAGCTGGGTTTCATACGATCGTCATTTTCAGAACGCATGTTGGCCTCTAAAGCAGAGATTTTCTTTCTGCAGAAGTGTTATAAATCGCGAGTATAAAACATATTCCCAACTTCTACAACAGAGCGACGTCACAGATATAGGCCTATAGTATTGTGCGTGTGCTCGACGGCCCTTCTTGAAAATAGGAATGACGTGTGCTTTCTTCTAATCATTAGGAACGCTTCTCTACTTAGGAGACATACGGTACTGTGGTGTCACCGCCAGACACCACACTTGCTAGGTGGTAGCTTAAATCGGCCGCGGTCCATTTAGTACATGTCGGACCCGCGTGTCGCCACTGTGTGATCGCAGACCTAGCGCCACCACAAGGCAGGTCTCGATATACGATAGAGCACTCGCCCCAGTTGTACGGACGACATTGCTAGCGACAATACGGACGAAGCCTTCCTCTCATTTGCCGAGAGTAAGTTAGAATAGCCTTCTGCTAAGTCCATGGCTACGACCTAGGAAGGCGCCAATTGTAACAGTGCATGTATCTTACGAGTCTCATTTGTATAGTCAAGAGAGATGTATCACAAGGAGTCATTAAAGTTAAGTATAAAGCAGCTACGTACTTTTCTTGCTACCATTCAATAGTTATCCTGTTCCAGACTTCACGCCCGTCTGCGTTAGATAGCGTGCCTATCGGCCCCCTCAAAATAACACTGTGTCGGCACTTCTGTCGACACATCAGGTACACTGCTGCTAGAATAGAAGCAAGCTCTTTCACATTCTCTATGTAGAATGGAACTGGTATCCCATCAGGTTCATTGGCCTTTCCTCTGTTGCGTGTTTTAGTTGCTATTCTGTTCTACGGTCACTTGTTTCAGTATCAATCATTTTGTCTTTCCTGCGACGATTTAAGGGATGAACTACAGTGTGATCTTGCTCTACGAAACAGTTTTGAAAACAGACGTTTGGTATGTCAGTTTTTGCTGCGTCTTTCTCTTTTTCAGTGTCATTATGATTACAAAGTTTCTGAACACATGGCTTCAGTCTATTTTCTGTTTCGAGATAAGACCAACTGGTCAAGACATACGAGCCCGGCGCCTCGCCTGATGGCATTTTGTGCCATTGGGTAGACAGCTCGATCCCCTTCCCATACCTGAAGTTTTCGGGCCCAGGGCTGTGCCTTCTTTTCACTGTATCCGTCAAATTATCTTTCAAGAAGATAATGCAAGACTATATGTTGCCTGTGCTATCCTGACGTAACTCCGTACAGTACGAGTCCAGCTGTTGCACTAGTTGACACATTCCCAGACTCATCAACTATTGAAAACATCTCGTCATGGGTTGCTGATGCACTGGCACTCCACCGCTCGCCAGCCATTACGATTGATGAGCTGTGACACAGAGTTGAAACAGCATGGAGTGTTGTACCCCATATCGGACAACCAAGCCCAGTTCGACTCCATGGCCAGCTGGCTTATATCTATTGCTATTCTCAGAGGTGGCAGCTGTGTGTATTAAATTTCATGTCCTGTGTATCTCTGAATCACTTACTAATTTACTCATACATTCTTCCTGTTATCTACAATCGGTAATCTGTACTACTATACAGGGTGATTCAAAAAATAATGGTAATAACGTTAACTCAAACTGTATGGATGTGTCAGATAATCTGCTTTCACTAATACCATAGCACACGTGAATTCATGTTAAACCGGGAAAAACAAAGCTCACTGTTATGGAAGTTGTACAGTGTACATACAGTTCCACAATACATTCACATTAAATGTTCAAAAACGACTCCGCCGAGTTCAACGTATGTAGCTGCATGTGTATAAACAGTTTTTGTAGCTCGTTTCAGGTTCACAGGGTGGTTCTTAATTTTGTCTATTCCGTTCATAATGCGAGCAAGTAATGCCTCACGTGTATTGACTTTGTCTAATAAGCTATGTCTTTCATTCATCCCCAAGCACAAAAATCCATTGTTGTGAAATTTCGGGCAAAATCTTTTACTAACCGTAACTCCGTAACTAAATCTATGTTTATATGAACTTTTTTACTTGTAGAATAACATATTAAAATATTTGCATACCTTCGTGAATCACGCAGTATAAAGACAAGTCGTAGTTAAACGTTTGTTACCAAAAATCTCGGAAAGTTATAGAACGATTTGCTTCAAATTTTACACGATAATCGAACAAACGTTCGGTTGGACATACGCTACATATTTTTTGCGTATGGTATGTAAATAGATGCATCGCGAAAAGTTCTTCAGATATTTACGCGGCGCTTATATAACGTTTATAACCTGCTGACAGGTAAAAGCTGTTTATGTATTTAGCATATAAAAAGGGAAAGCATTGTTACCTAAAACATCGAAAAGTCTTTGGGTAATTACTTAAGATTTTACGCGATCCCGTAAGAAACATCGGAATGGACATAGGGTGTTACAAAAAAGGTACGGTCAAACTTTCAGGAAACCTCCCTCACACACAAAGAAAATATGTTATGTGGACATGTGTCCGGAAACGCTTACTTTCCATGTTAGAGCTCATTTTATTACTTCTCTTCAAATCACATTAATCATGGAATGGAAACACACAGCAACAGAACGTACCAGCGTGACTTCAAACACTTTGTTACAGGAAATGTTCAAAATGTCCTCCGTTAGCGAGGATACGTGCATCCATCCTCCGTCGCATGGAATCCCTGATGCGCTGATGCAGCCCTGGAGAATGGCGTATTGTATCACAGCCGTCTACAATACGAGCACGAAGAGTCTCTACATTTGGTACCGCGGTTGCGTAGACAAGAGCTTTCAAATGCCCCCATGAATGAAAGTCAAGAGGGTTGAGGCCAGGAGAGCGTGGGGGCCATGGAATTGGTCCGCCTCTACCAATCCATCGGTGACCGAATCTGTTGCTGAGAAGCGTACGAACACTTGGACTGAAATGTGCAGGAGCTCCATCGTGCATGAACCACATGTTGTGTCGTACTTGTAAAGGCACATGTTCTAGCAGCACAGGCAGAGTATCCTGTATGAAATCATGGCGGTGAATCGAGGAAGTACAGTACATACTGACGAAACTAAAATGAGCTCTAACATGGAAATTAAGCGTTTCCGGACACATGTCCACATAACAATTTTTCTTTATTTGTGTGTGAGGAATGTTTCCTGAAAGTTTGGCCGTAACTTTCTGTAACACCCTATATATATAACGTTGAAAAGTGCTTGACAATTTTCTTCAGTGCTTACATAGGCTACATATTTTTTTAAACAACAATTTGCTATCTGTTAAAAGCGATTGCGAGGAAGAAAATGCCGTGCAGTTTCATTTACTTTTTCACAATTAGTTTTAACTATGACAGCAGGGCACTTAAATCATTACACAAATGGCTTCTCTGAAATATCTTCTATCTCGTTGTATATAATTTTAAACGAAAATTGTATGCAGGACAATATACTGCTTTGTCTTCTTCCTCACAGCTGGTTTTCACAGGAAATAGGTGTTGTATCTGCCTGGTAGTCGTTTCTTCCGTACATTAGGCAGGCCGTGTGGGTACCCGTCCCGCCAGGACGTCGTGCGTAAACGGCTCTCATCAAAACAGAGATATTTTTCCTGTACGTCCTGGGCTGATTTCCACGCACCTGCACGGCGCCTCCACAACATCTGGGAGCGCCGGCCTCGCCAGCATGCGGCGTACTCGTCGCAGATGAGTGTGCTGTGGCCGGGCACTATTTTGCTGTCAGGTCGCGAGCCCTCGCAGCGCCAAGCGGATATCGGTACGCACCCGTTTATTTAGGCCATGACTCCACTGGGCGAAGTAATTTACGCCTTACGCCTCAAGTCGACAGTACCAGCAGTTTCGTCCCACCACATCAGCAGTTCAGCTCCTGCGCTACCAGTTGGCATTACCAGCAGTTTTGCCTCGGTGCTCCTCGACGGCACTACGGCCCAATAGCGTCCCAGGGCTTCACGCCGCTGCCTACTTGTCCTAGGGCTAGTCGTGTAGGAAAATGACAGACAACGTTACAGGAGAGACATTTCTGTTGTATGTAGTTGTGTGGATATTCATCCAAGGACATTGTAATCGAGCTTCGTTGTGATAACGAAGTTATTCTTTTGAAAGTGTCTTTGGTCACTCCTCAGTACGAGATTACTTTAATTGGAAAGTAGTTTTTATGGGTTATTGACCTATGATTACAGTATTACTATAGAATATGAATCCTGCAAAACATTGTAATCCTGCCTGTTCGCAGATTAAAACCGTGCAAAATACTATCATCGAAGTTACTATCCTCATAGAGCCAGCCGCTGGAGAGGTCTCTCTCAGTGATACGAACCATCTTCTCATCTATTTCAATCGGCTTCAGTTCCCAATCAAGGTTTCGTTTGCAATAGCAATAAACAGCTTTTATGGTTACATGATGATGATGATGGCTGGTTTGCGGGGCGCTCAACTGTGCAGTCATCAGCGCCCTTACAAAGCCACAAGTTTTACTCAGTCCAATTTACTTACGCAGTCCAATCCAACCACTCTCGCGTATGATGATGATGATGATGATGACTATGAAATGATAAGGACAACACAAAAGCCCAGTCCCCGGGAAGACTCATGGTTAGAAAGAGGGTGGAAGAGGAGATGGAGGGAGAGGTAAGGGGGAGGTCATGGACACAGAGAGGGAGAAGGAGGAGATAGACAGAGAGAAATGGAGGAGCAATTGGAGGGAGGGGAGTAGGAGGAGATGAGCAGAGAGGGGGGCCAGAAAGAGATTAGGACATGTGTCCAATACCCAGACACATTTAGCAAGTGCGAAGCATCGCTGGGTTCGCTACCAGTGTACACGCACAATAAGCAAAATTTCGTTATTTACTACCCTTCCTGGTGTTGCAGCTTCAGTTGCCAGCAGTGTACTAGATCTGTCTAATGCAAATGACCTCCAATCTCGACACTCTCATTGTATACAGGATATATAGGAAAAATGCCAAGGCTGGTATGTTACGCAGTATGACAAGCTCGTCATTTATCGGAAAATCAATGTAGGGCATCAGAGTTTAGGAACTGTGCCATTGAAATTTGATCATACTGTACTTGATATCGTAATTAGTTACACAATCCATCAGCTATCAACTCTACCATTCTCAGTCTTCGACGCCCCACGGTCACACACAGACACAAAGTATCATGACTCCACTCACCCCTTCGCACCCAAAAAAGAAATTTTGCTAAAGACGTTAATATTTTTACGTATATCAATTTCCAAATTTCTCCACCAATTTTCGGGAAATGAAGTAGTATGAAAACCAAGTCTTGGAATAGTAGGGATACCAGAAAATTACAAGTCACTTTTAACACAAGATAATGTCCAGTTGCTTGCCTGAGCACCTGCTCACGAGGATACGCTTGCGCACTGGCACGGAGCAAAGAATGTACCAGCCAGGTCGAGGCGCCCATTATCGGACCGACCGTAACTACTAACAAAAAACACTGCGTGCTTCATAGAACCGGCAATTCACAAGAAAACATGGCAAGACAGAAAGGTAAAAACATTACAAAGACAAACTAATGAAGACTAACTTTCTCTAATTAGGCGAAAACGACAGTAAATGGCGCCATTTGCCTCACTTACACGCTTACTTTCCATAGACCGCAGACCTCTATTCACTACAGCATAGCTTAATGAAATACTGAGAACGTCAAGTGCACTTAGGATTCATATCTTGTAAGTTATGACGCTGTAAAACTTGTGATAGTTTGTTATAGCTGTTAAACCAATTGCATGTCACATGTAAATTCCAATGTCACGGACGATTGCTTTTCAAATTATTTATTTCTCGGAGTTACAGGTCCTTGGAAATTATGTTAAAGCAATGTACACTAAACAGTGGTCTGAACACATTATTATTATTATTATTGTG
Source organism: Schistocerca serialis cubense (assembly GCF_023864345.2). Lineage (NCBI taxonomy): Eukaryota > Metazoa > Arthropoda > Insecta > Orthoptera > Acrididae > Schistocerca > Schistocerca serialis. Next base: position 305,922,089 of record NC_064638.1, read on the forward strand.
TCAAACATTTTATATGCTTCATTGTTGTCAAATCGTAGCCAGCTGTGGAACTTTAAAAACGGGGGTAATGGCAAGTTGTATTAAGTGAGAGGAGGTGGGGTTGGGAAGAGAAGCCAATAGCAAAATGTGCTCGACTTCCTTCCCCCTACAACTGGTCCCTGGATCCGATATCATGGACTTTCCGACCGTTTTAATAGTAAAAACATCCCCTCACATTTTATTCAGACTGAGGACTAGCTATGCGCATAATACATATACATATTTAACTTATTTTTAATTTTTATCTTTTTTCTTTCTACAGCATTAGGGCCTTACTTTAACAAATAATGCAACTTTTGCTCTTATTTTATGGATTTTAGTTTCTCACTCAATTTGTTCTAAGAAATCCATAGGTTTTATACATTCTCTTGAATCTTTCGAGTCCTTATATATTTTTAAAATGCATTTTAACCTTTTGTCAAGACTTTTTTGAAGTGCCAGGCCAATGAAATGTTTTCTAATTTCAATTACAGTATTTACTTCCTTTTCCTTTCGCTTATTTATTGCGAAGTATACGTTCATGTGTTTTTGATTTATCGAGGAGTTAAGTTTTCAATGCTAACCTCTGGTAGTGTTCGTGGTCCTGAGCCACTGGTTAAAAACATCTCTCCAAGTGCAGTAAATTCTTCCACCCATACCTGATGTCTCGCCAACAATGCCCCACGATATGTCAGTGGAGGGAGTTAGTATCAGATGTCCCCCACGTTTCGATATTAGATCTTATAGCCTTTTTATAGCACATAAATGTTGTCATCAGTTTTGTCCTACTGCAAATAGCACATGTACGCTGATGACCTTCAGTTGTACATAAATGCAAAACCAATAAATCTGAAGACAAATATCGACAAACTCAGTATCGACATACATGCACTATCAAAATGGGCGTCGGAAGTAGGGTTAAAGCTCAACCCATTCAAAACCCAAGCGGTACTGGTTGGTCATCCTAGGCTCGAAATATCTAGAATCCCTGCCATCTTTAACCCTAAATGGGACAAATACCACCTTCTCTCCTTCAGCAATGAGTCTAGCAGCAATAACAAATGAAAATCTAAAATTGAACTGAGCACTAACTGAAATGTACAAGAGGGCATCCCTCCATGTCCTAAAAAATATAAAAAAACCATTCCCTCTTGACCTGAAAAAGGAGCTTGTACTAACACTTACACTTCCAGTTATTTATTATAGTCGTGTTATCCTGCATAGGCCTTTCTTAGGAAAGCTCAAGGTGCCTGCAGTTGGCTATGAATGACTGTGATGTTCGACTCCCTGATCAGCTATCCTAGCTGCATCACGCACTGCCCCCCCCCCCCCCCCTGCTCCAAATCTTTCCTCGACCTTAACGCTCTTGTCTGAACAACAAGGCAGAAACAGCGGTTCCCATCAGAGCAAAATCCTTTCTGTCCCATTCTATCGTTCAACCACTTTCTCGAAGTCCTTCTCAGTAGCAGAAACCAGGCTCTGGAATAACCACCCGAATCGTTTTAGGGAAATGCGTAACATCTCCAACTTCAGAAGACAGTTACTGATGTGTCTACTAACGCAACAGTAAGGATTACCATTGTCCCTGTACGGATTCGTTACCTTTGATCATCCTTTCTTTCCAACCAAATCTTCCTCATTTCCCAGCGTTCTTAGCTTGTGCAGTCTCCTTCAATTTCCTTTCCCTAGAACTAACTGTATCAGAAAGCATCTATTTTGTGCACTTATAATTTTTGTAATGTCTGCCACTGTCATCATTGTTGTTATTGTCATCATTATTACTACTATTATCACTATTAGTGGCAGGAGCTGCAGTAGTACAAATCCTGCCAGTAGTAACTTTATTAGTTCATAGTATCATTAACTCACACAACCACTTCAGATACTGAAATAATTTTAATACTATTTTTCATATTAAAATTGCTATATCTTAGGTAACTGTGATGTAAAAAAGGTACTGTACATACGAAACCCAGGTTCATTGTAACAGAGGGCCTGATGGTCCAATGAGATCATGTTAAGAAAATAAATAAATATTTCAGTTAGCGCACTAGGACTTTCATCAATTGATTGATCATATGGTCTGCGAACTGTGTGACCTTTTCTCTGCTGGAAATTCTCCCATTATTATCATTCACGCTTCATCAAAAATGATTCAACTGGCTCTGAGCACTATGGAACTTTACATCTGAGGTCATCAGTCCCCTAGAACTTAGAACTACTTAAATCTAACTAACCTAAGGACATCACACACATCCATGCCCGAGGCAGGACTCGAACCTGCGACCGTAGCGTTCGCACGGTTCCAGACTGAAGCGCCTAGAACCGCACGGCCACAACGGCCGGCTCACGCTTCATCAACAATGTTTAATGGATGATGTGCCACTGCAGCACGCATGCGGCAAAACAATCAGATTTCTTCTCTTCCTTGTATTTCTCTGTTAGTCCCAGTTTTTGTATTCTGTTCCCCAGACATTTTATTTTTCAATCCGTCCACAAGAACAGTTTCATTTTCACACTGGATTGTCTCCGCTTCTTCACAAGCGAACCCCACGACCCTTTTGTCAGGAAGAAACCCACCGTCAGTGTTCAAAAAATTATTACCTTCAACTACTTTCACTCAATTGAATCTCCGAACCAAAGCCAGGCTTCTGGCTCGCCCCAATGGCACCTCTGCTTGCTCTACACAGTCCAGTCTTGGGGTTCTCATAATCTGACGTATTTTCGACGAAATATGAGCTTTTATCTTTCAAATCTTGAAATTTCTTACCAAGCAAGTGAAAATTAGCCACTGCCTTTTCTTCGCAGACTCTTTTCTTGCATTTATGCATTCATTTTTTAATCTTCTCATCTGTTCCGTCAGGTTGGCAAGAATGTTGCTATTCCACCATGATTCTGTCATTTGCAATTTTTCAACGTTATCGGAATTTATTCCCCTCGAAATTCAGGCGCAATCATTTCGTAAACTCACCAGATTTACTGTACACCCGGCAGCGACGTTCGTCCTTGGGAAGACACGCTCTCCATTCGATGTGGTGATTATTTAGATTACTAACGGCGTAAAGAATTCAAATAGTGTACGAAGTTACGCGGAAACGAAGGCTGTCGCCGAGGGGAATGCCTGACTGAAGGTGACAACACATCCCCTCCTGGTGAACGACTGGCTAAATCGGCAGTGGGGCACGCTCTGGTCGTGAATACCACGGTGCACCCCCGGTTGGTCAGAAGTGCCACTGTACCCGTGGCACCTACAGTTGGGTAGCAAGTGCCACGGTACCTTTGGTATCTAGGTATGGGTGGAAATGCCACGGTCAAAAACTCCACGTAGCCCTGGATGCACGCCTCTCCCCGGCACCCAAAGTTTTCATTTCCACATAAGGATTCTTCCGCATAATGTACTAAGAGTTGTCGGTATTTTTTTATGTTCACCATTCATAGGCAGCTGAAAGCACCACCAATGTCACGGCGTTCCACCACAAAGCCTAAGGACAGAATGCCAAAATATTACTCCGGTGGAAACTGAAAAGATGCGCAGGTGATGAAAATGGCCACATCGTGTGATATCTCAGATACTAATGGTATCAGTAAAAATAAAAAGGGTCAATACTTTTCGTTGCAGTGAGAGCACCTCGCGCAGCTGCATTCTGGGGACTCGAGAGCGAGGATGGGTTGTCTGTCGACAGTGCCAGCTGGCGGGCAGTTGGCGCACTACGTTGACGTCAGCTGTCGGATCAATAGTATCGCTGGTCAGAGGCGGCGCGCGGCTGCGGAGCGCAGCAGTCGGCGACGAGCGGAGCGCGCACGCGGCTCGCAGAAGGCAGGGCGCGCAACACGGCGGCCGTGCATGGTGTGAGAGCCAGGGGCCTCGGATGAACCAGCGCGCTCCCATGTCCGGTGAGTCCCTCACACTCCACTCGCCGCGACGCCTCCGAGTTCGCCTCACTTCTGCCTTGTAAAGCTTTCTTGTCTCTAGGAAATGTACAAATGGTATACATAAAACGGCCTTGTGTACTTACAACCTCCTCTGATGCACGCATCCGGTGTATGTTGTAACTAATTGTTTACGTCGGAGGTTTAAGTGGTATTTTTTCACCTAACATGATAAGCGTATTTTGGAATACATTCTTCTTTTGTCTTTCACATTGACACCGTATCTGTTAAGTTTGTATTCGTAGTGGCCCATCCTCATAAACTCTATAGATTGCGAAATCACTACTAATACGTGAAAATTGACTGATGGCAAAATCAGAATCATAGCGAGAAGACTGATATTTTGAGATTGCAGAGCCTCAAAACTTTTCCGTGGATATAATAAATTCATATTTTCTAGTTTCTCGGTGCAAATATTACATGACCACTGCCACAATGTTTTTTTACCTATATTTAATAAGTGAAATACTCATACAGTGATTCAAAAGACGCTACAGCGTGCACTTCGTGAGGAGTGGAGAGAAAAACGATTTGCATTTCGATAACATTTTCTTAACAATTGTACAGAAAGTAAGATTCCGGAGTAAATAAAAAGACTGTTAGATCTACGTTGAAAGAGCTTCTTTGAGGACAGTATATTTATTATGTACAGTATTTTCTTGCATCCATTTACAACATATCGCTCTATGGCAGGACTCATGTATGCTGTGCCGAATTTATTGTTTCCGTACCTAATTTTCATGAACTCGGTAAGACTTATGGAAAGGTTTATGCAACAACACCTTTGATAGCCAGATAGCTTTCCGTCGGATTATCGTACGGGCATGCTGAAAAATGTCGATATCAGTAAATTACAAGTTAGATACTTCTTTTTTGGTATGACGTTCCGTTGGAATAAAGACTGGGCAAAGAGTCAATGCAGACTGATTCTGAATCGCGCAGATTTATTTAGCGTACAGATAGACTGCCACATATGTTAACTAAATTTAACAGCCTGTCAAAATAATTTCTGTTCGGTTTATTCTAAGAGAAACGAAAATGGGCATGTTTCGTAATAACATCAAATGGAAAAATTCGTAGCGATCACCTCACTGAGCCCTATGTATCATACTATTCTTCCAGCTCAAGCACAGTGTACAGCATAAAAAACTAAAATTGAATATTTCGGGTCTGTAGGATCAAACAACCATGATGCGTAATGTACTGTATACTGCATTTCGAAATTGAATTTGCAAGCGCCTGACGAAATGTAGAAGTAAATGGTAAAAATATGGAAAACGCCAAACAAACGTAGCCACTAGAGTCACCAATCAGTCGCAACCGTGGATATAGACAGCATCTCGTCGCTTCTCCTTGTTTTATATGATTTTATTTTTCACCGTTTCTTATTTATTGCCTGCATCTCTCTCTCAGAGCTGAGGTAATATTTCTGTGGACAGTATTTAGACTTCATGACATTCGCCAGAATATTTTAACCTAACAAGTTTATCTTAGCTACTGCAAATGAAATTTGTACCACTTACAACATAGCTGCAAGCAGGTTACTGTTGTCGGTCAGTAATAACAGAAACAAACCTAAACAAAAAACCGCTTGATTCTATGTTCCAGTACGTATGCGGAGAATAAATGACGAGTGGGTTCTGGCAGCGGGCCGATAAGACCTCTCCAGCTAACAAGAGCGCTCGCTCGAAAGTAATAAGCGCGCGACTTTTTTCACTCGCGTTACCGTTCAATAGGAGCTACTTTCAAAGACAGCAGTTCGCTGCTCTGCATGCTGTTTTAATAGCTCTGTGGCTTTGAGGAGCGCGCCCTGTATCTCCGAAGATCGGCACCAGGCACTTTGCTTCACAAGCTCACTAGCTTACACGCTGATCGGCTCTCTTTCTTCACTTGTACTAGAAAGGGCTTTCTTACTGCCAGATTTTTTACGTATGTGCCGGCGGCAAAGTTTCCATCCGTGTCTCAGTTACACAAAAAAATCCCAAGGGCGGCACACCAGCCAATATACAAATTAAATAATAATGATATTAATAATAATAATAATATCAATCATTCAACTTACAAAATCTATGCTTTGTCGCTGCAGTCACTCTTTCTTTATTTTTGTCTTGTTAATTGCTTGATACGTTTGACTTTTTGCCTCAGATGGATAGAAATATTATATCATGGTCTCCCGTTGGTTCCAGTTCCCAAATGATTTCTATCCCATTAACGCGTTTAAATTTTATTGATTGAATAAATGCCCCAAAAAAAATTTTTGATTTTCCTTTTTGAGAAGTTATGAGTCCGCAGCACGTGGTCGTGCGGTAGCGTTCTCGCTTCCCACGCCCGGGTTCCCGGGTCGATCCCGGCGGGGTCAGTGATTTTATCTGCCTCGTGATGACTGGGTGTTGTGTGATGAGCTTAGGTTAGTTAGGTTTAAGTAGTTCTAAGTTCTAGGGGACTGATGATCATAGATGTTAAGTCCCATAGTGCTCAGAGCCATTTGAACCATTTAGAAGTTATGAGGTTTATTCAGTAGTTGATTTCCTTTAAAACATCTTCATTGGATTTAATTTTTTTGCCCAGCCCGTGTTCGTTAGTCTTCTCAAAAGCTACATTTCTATTGCTTCCAAGCTTTTTCTGTCTGTCCATCTTTCACAGACATACAGGAGCACGCCAGAAGCGAACGTCTTGGCAAACCGTTTCTTTTCCCTATACTAAAGTCCTGTTCAATTCATGGTTATCTTATTTAATTAAATTAAGTGTTGCTGTTGCAGTTCTTTCCCTGATTTCCATGCTGCATCTGTGGTCTTCGAAATTAAGATGGCTAAATAACAAAACTGATCTACTTTTTATATGCTGTTGTGTTGGCCATTTTTCACAGCATCTATACATAAATAGCAGTAGTTAGGAAGAAAAATCATTTTTGCATGCTGCACATGAATCTTTATTTATAGAAGCAGAAGTGTTTTGCCTAAAGCATTCAGGGTGTTTTGCTTGGAATATGTTACACAATTTTCCCTTTCGCATATTAGTTTTTAGATTTGAAACAATGTAAATATTTTATAATAAAAGGAAAATATACTTACAATGAAACGTCTAACGTATTACCCGAAGATCAAACATATTTTGTTAATGAATTAGACATTTTACTGTAGGTACCGTTTCATTTTATTATAGAGTACTTAGTGAGCTCTTTTAAAACTAAAAACTAATACGTGAATACGAAATATCATGTAATATTCTAGTCCAACCACTGTGGACGCCTTGTTAAGAAACCCAAACGCGTCTGAGTGTATAAATGAAAATATTAGGTGTTTTCTTACTACTACATCTTTTCAAATATTTTATTAATTTCAGTCTTGTTATTGTGTCCTTCATTCTAATTTGCTTACTATCATACGTTTTTCATTTAAATTTTAAATTCAAAAATGGTCAGACTAGTTTGCATATTTCGGAAGTGTTCTCTGCATTTTTTTTTTACTAGCTGATATTAGGGCATTACCATCCGCAAATCATGCAATAGGTGGCTGTATCCCGAGAACGAAAAGAGAGGAGAAAACTCCAAATGTTTTTTCCTTTGAAGATCTTTAGACTACTTGTGGTGAATAGCTAAACAAATATGGTGATAAGGTCCAGTTCGTCAGCCGTTTTCAGCATTCTCTCATGCGTATTTGCCTGGAGTCGCTGAACAGTTTGAGGCTGTATTTGCCGAGCATTGTGGTGGGCAGTCATCCAGACACTGGGGTCATATACAGTAGTTGCGGGGTTCAGACTTCGATCGGACCATGCAAATTTTAAGTTTTCCATGGGTTCCAGAACGATTAAACCAATTCCGGGATGCTTCCTGAAGAAAAAAAAGAAGAAATCGGACGATTTCCTTTATCTTTGTTCAGCCGATCTTGTGCTTCGTATCTGCCGTGGTCGTCGACGTGGTGTTGAAATCTAATTTTCCGCCTCCCCCGTGTTGTACATGTATTACGTGGTATCCCGGGAGCTAATCCAGTATTCTGTACTGTTTTGAAACTGGTGTTGAAATAGTTCTGTAGGAACGGAATGAGATGCGTTCCTGTCCTTTATTTCTGTACATTTCTTTGTCAGCTTCTACGTTTACATGAACATACGAAATCTGCATCCAACCACACAATGAATGATTGAGGACGCCTTGTAACGGTGCCAGTCATTCCTTTTCCCGGTACATCAGAAAATGGAGCGAGGGAAAGACGACCTTCTATATGCTTCCGTGCGGGCCGTGATATCTCTGTCTTGTCTTTTCTGTCATTACACGAGTGGCAGTAGAATCGTTCTACTGTGTGTCACAAATGCCAGTTCTCTAAACTTTTTCAATAGTGTTTCCCGAAAAGAATGACTTATTGCGCCCTGGGATTGCCATTTGAGCTCGCGGAGCATTTCCGTAATACTTGCGTGCTGGTCGGACCTACCGGTAACAAATCTAGCGCAACGTCTCGAATCGCTTCGATGTCTTCTAAAATCCGATCAGCTGGGGATCGAAAGCAGTCAAGCAGCATTGGAGAATGGATCGCACAAGTGTTCGGTATGCTACATCCTTTATGGCCTCTAATGATTTCTTCGGAAGGCCGTTACACTATTTATGGATGCTTCAGCAATACATTTCACTAGCGTCTCCATAAACGTTTCTCCTGTCATAGACTGGTACACGGGATTCGTAATTGGGACGAGAGAATCCAAACTCCTGTACAAGCATCCTTATTTGAGCGTCTTTACACCACCTTGGGCGTATGCCGTGACTGTTACTTAAAAAAATCTCGTTGTCAGTTGAAGATAAAGGCTTAAATGTCTTTCCTTTCCCTCGCCTATTGTTTGCAATAGCTTAGCCCAATTGATGTTTCACTTCTTTGTGTATCGCAACATCTCAAACGTTTCCAGTCTCTTCACTTACGTTTCCTTCGAAAACAACACAGGAATTCAAATATTCAATTGTTTGAAAGAAATTTTCGTGATTTGACTTTTAATTGATCATTTATTTTAGATAATCATGATTTTGGACTTTGCAGCCATTCTCCAGAGCATGCTGAAACGTTAATTGTGTTTTGCACTTGAGAACGGCTCCAAAGGCCAAATCGTGATTATATAAAACAAATGAAAAATTAAAAGCCAAATGGCGAAAATTTCTATCAAAAAATTCTGTACGAATGTAGTCCCCCAAGAAGCTAAGATTATTCAAATATTCAATTTGTAAATTTCCTGTTGGGATTTAAAGACAGATTGCCTATGAAAGTAAGTCCGGATACGCCCCAAATCAAGAGAAATCCCTTCTTCAGTACGGTGTACAGGACCGTAAATCAAATTAGTAACGTAATCTGACTGGAAATAATTTGCAGGAAAATATCTAGACGGTGAACGCCTACTTTCCAATGCGACGTCTTAACAATGGACATAGCATAAGGAAAACTGAATTTAAGTGAACATGAGCAGTTGCAGCAGATATCTCACCAAACATCAAGATGTGCGAAGAAAAAAATGGTTCAAATGGCTCTGAGCACTATGGGACTTAACTGCTGTGGTCATCAGTCCCCTAGAACTTAGAACTACTTAAACCTAACTAACCTAAGGACATCACACACATCCATGCCCGAGGCAGGATTTGAACCTGCGACCGTAGCGGTCACGCGGTTCCAGACTGAAGCGACTAGAACCGCACGGCCACACCGGCCGACAAGATGTGCGAAGAAACGTGGCTTCCAGCACTGCGCAGTGTTGTGGGCTTGTGGACCCAGCCTGTTATATGACACCATACAGTTACAAGGCATCAGATAGAATAAAGCACTGCGTCTCTGACGGCTACGTCAACACCTACTTTTTCTACCGAAAAGCAAACAGATAGATGCAAAATATAATTATCTTTCTGATTACTACTGCTTTTGATGTTAATTGCATTAATAAATCCCTAAAGACTCTGCCAGCTTATGCAGGCAAATACTCGTAGTACGTTTCGCATCAAATTATCGTATTCCAAACTGCTTAGTGCAATTCGGCACAGTTCGTGAAAATGTAAGGGGCAGTCAAATGAAAACGAGGCAAATGGAAAAAGTTAAGTAAACGGGTATTTCAGTACTAATTGCCATAACTGTTAATATTCGTACATTTGTCCCACTGTAAGAAAAGACGGCAAGCGTCTTCATGAAAAACTGTTTACGGAACAATGTTTGTACCCAGGCTTACACCTTTTCGTCCGAAGCAAATCGACGGCCGCAAGCGTCTTTTTTTTGAGGACTCTAAAAATATGGAAATCGCATGGGCAAAGATCAGGACTATATGGAGGGTGTGTATGGCTTCCCAACGAAATTTCCGTAGCGTAGTCGAAACAATTTTGGCAACATGTGGGCGGACCCATCCTCAGACAGTGCCGATTTCTCCCCATATGATTCCCACATTTTTGCAGGTCTGTAGAAAGACACTCGTAGCAGCGCATTTGCTTCGGACGAAGAGGTGCTCGACGCGGTACAATCATGGCTTCGTAGGCAACCTCAAAAATTTTCCTGAAGGTATTCACGGCTTTGTCATAGTGGGATAAATGTTTTAACAGTTATGGTTGTTATTTTTGAAATAATAGATATTTTGCTTACTTTCCCTCCGTCTGTCTCGTTTCCTGTAGACTGCCACATATAGGTAAAAAAGTGTCGAGGAAAATCTATTGAAACAATATCTGGTAATTTCCAAGAAGGTTTGCCTATCGAAGCCGCGGGCTCCAAACGACAAATATCGAAATTGCGATTGTAAATCGATCACGCGACAGTGGTGGCGGGCGTTATGATAAATTATTTGTGAGTGCTAGGGAAACTCAGACGATTTATGTCGGTAGTGATTGGGATGTCTGGTATTGTTGACGTTTCTTCGGCCGATTGCCTCACGTGGAAGAATCTAATTCCATGCTCATGCAATGTATAAACTTGTTTGACTTTATGTCGCAAATATGGACTAATACTGGATGACAAAAGGAGGGACTGTGTAGACAGCAGTAGGCCGAAGTCTATAAAAGTTCGTAAGAAGAGTTCTGATACTTAAATACCGTTACAAGTTCATTTTGGAAAGCGTGGGAAACGAACGACTATCAGGAAGAATACATGGTATGACTATTCCAAATTATCCATACACCAGCATAATTCTTCTATCTTGTTGGATTAGGGACTACACCCTGCAAGCAACATCATCGGAAACTGACCTATCTACCAACACCGTGTGCGACTATTTCGGGTTTTGCAGAGACATGTATTATGTGATAGTGACGACCGACAGTGTACCGATCGGTGGACCAAGTAAAGTTGTTGAAGTGGACGAATCGCACATAGCAAGAAGGAAAAATTAGACAGGACGACCTTCAAAGAAGAAATCAAACATATTCGGTGGTATGGAATGAGAGTCCCTGAAGAGTTTTGTTGTGTGAGTGTTGTCCAGAGACAAGGTAACTTTGGTCGGTTTGATAAAGCGCTTTATATTTCCCCGTAGTAAAGTTATTACAGACAGCTTTCAGTCCTGCAAGACACTCAAAGCAGAACGATTCAACCACGAGTTCGTCAACCACTCTGTAGAGTTCGTGCCTGCGGATGGCTCCAGTGTGCATACGCAGAGCATCGAGCGGCTGTGGAAATATGTGAAGTCTTCCATTAAAAAAGAAGGGCGTCCAGGAGAAAGAGACAACTCTACCTGTTTCAGTACCTTTATTTACATAACTTGCGGTTGCAAGGAAAAGTTAACGCATGTGACACTCTACCCATATTTTTGCGTGACATTGGCAGAGTTTACCCAGGTTGCGGCAAAAACGCAATGCTCCCCGTAGCATACACATCAAATGGACTTTCTCATGACGTTAGCGTCGACGACGAGTAAGATAGGTCGTTTCCTTTGTAATTGCAAGTATTTTAGTAACGTTCTTATTTTGTCGTTGCTGTAGTGACCACTATAAACATGCTCATAACGATCGCTATCACAGTTCCGTGATCGATTTACAATCGCACTTTCGATAACTATCGTTTGGAGCCCGCGGCTTCGATAGGCAAACGTTCTTGGAAATAATTGTATGTAAATCCGTAAAACTGACTCCCAGAACGTAACTCAGTCGCACTAGTACGTGTAATATGTGGCCAGAAAAACGTGTGGTGTTCAGAGTTCCACTACGTAAGAAAATCAGATAAAGTATAATGCTCGCAAGTCACGAGGCATTGGCAAAAATTTATCCATATGGAGTGTCAAAAAACTGCCTTTGTTACCATTCGCATAAATTGACAGCAGACAGCTTTTGTACCGAGTCTCGAAACATACTCTCCTCACGAAGATCCAGAGACCGAATCTCCACAAGTGAGACACGCTTCCACACCATGAAAGTTACAGCACGACAGAATACAATGCCTTTTTCAAACACATGCCCCAGCATTCTCAGGCAGTGGGTTGAAGGGCCGACGCAGCTGGAACTTAAAGAATATTTCCTGAATGTGTGTTCTCGGAGTCTTTCACGGTGGCATGCTTCAATAAAGTCTTCTCGGCGTACAAGCCACGTTACTCCGGCCCTCCCTGGAAGGTTCCAGACGCTGCCACTGCATGTATATAAGCAGTCACACGGTGCCAGCCCAGGGAGACGGTGATCTTAGCTCCTGATGGCGATGGCGGAGAGAATCGAACGCTCGCATGTTTTATTCGAAGTTTGTAGCCCTTAAACTGAGAATTAGTTCCTGAATACCTCACAGACTGACCAAAAGTTAGTCAAGTTGTTCGAATCGATAACTAGGTACAGAATTGCATCTTTGCAGTAAGCGAAGTAAGTAAGTAGGTAGTAAGCGAAACATTTGAATTAAAATATAGTAAAGTAAGAATTGAAGTTCTTTGAAAGACTTCATGCACACCACTGGCTAAATGTTTATTAAAAATCCACTATTGCAGTTTCAGTCTTACGGTAATTTTCAAGTGCGTGACAACTACAAACAATATATGCTCAAGGTTAAATATACCAAAGTTAAACATACCGCCAACATAATACGTAAATGTTTTACAGTGGAGTCACGAAAATCGATATTAAAAGACACTAAATTTTTTTTGCGTGCTGTAAGCGCAGCAGTAGTCATCAGTAAAAGGAATAAAAATGACGTGAGTCTCTAGTGCTTGTGGCAACCTTAGTTACATACATCATTTAAATAAAGTATAAGATGCATCAATATGTTACGAGAAAGCATCGTAGAAGATACAAAAAAATGCAATACTGCTCACTAAATGTACCGTTTGCGACAAACGGACACATGAAATAAATCTCAGGCCTACTTCGCGTATCATTAACGAACAGCGTACTGATCAAAACAGAGGGGAAGAACTCCAGCGCATTTACGCCTTTTCCAAAGACTACAAAAGACGCAACCTTTGCCTGCATAGATAAATATACTGTTAGGTGCTGACCTTATAGTTTTGCGCAACCGAATCAATCAAACGTTTCTAACTGTATTAAAAAACACTGGCAAGAAACGTACATATCCATAAAGTATCATATACCATTCAGCGCTTCATGTTTATACAATAACAAAACATAGTTACAAAATGTTTTCGTACTACATAATTATTTCAATCTATGTAATATCCAGGCGAAACACCACAGCGACGCCTAGCATTGCAAATACATATCTAAATATCAGATACAAAAATACAACCATAATACTGTAAAATGTTGCCCTTATTTTTAAATATAAGTAACGCTCTTCATAATCATGCAACAGACGTTAAGTCAGATGTCGTGCCAGAAAGGCATTAAACAGAGCAAATACACAGGCATAAAGAATAGTCGAAAAGATATTGTGATAAAAACTTCACATTGAATATTAGTAAAATACTTCACGATACTGCACTGAACAAGTCATGTAATATCTTACTGAAAGGATGGAGCGTAGGACATGGGGTTAGTGAATGCGTAACGTCATAAAGAATCGTAACAACTTTTACAAAAACACAATTATCATATCAAACATGGCAATAGATCAACTTCCTTACATTTGAAAATATTCAAAACAATTCATAATCATGTTGGCTGTAAAATATCGGCACACCCAGGCGACACGCGACATTGACGCCAAGCAATGTACAACACAATCACTCAGAAATGAGGGTTACTTTTATTTAAACGTGAAGATGATATTTTTTCGTTAGTAACATTATGGCTATACTTTTACATTCAGGAACGTATCCGCACTACTTGGCGTCGATGTTTCATGTCGCCTGGGTGTTATGTAATAAGCAGATAACTATGTAGAACGAGAACATTTTCTAACTGTGTTGTATATGTCTTCATATCCGTATATCACTGAAAGGTATTCTCTAGTTTATGAATATGTACGTTTTTCGCCAGTGCTTATTACCACTGCTATAAAGTTTGACTGACTTCGGTTTCCCAGTAACAAAAGATCAGCGTCTAAGAGTATACTTGTCTATGCTAGCAAACGTTGCGTATCAGGACGCCTGCGTGCATGGATGTATAACAAGTGGAGTTGTCATGACCCTCACAAAGTTGAAGCCAGCGCCCACCACGTTCGCTGCCCCAAACACTAGTTTTTCATGGAAGTGTTATGAGCAAAAATGCCAGCTTGCGTCATTTACCGGCGTCCTAACCGTTCTAATTATAGCTGAAAGCGGAAAGGAATCACATTTCATTGGCGTGTGAACGCGATCAAGCGCTGTTTTCTTGTATGTACACGAGCTTTGGTTGCGCTGTTTACTTTTACGATAGTGGTTTTATTTTTGTCATTAGATTTCATATTTCCTATCAGTCCAACTCGAAAAGCTCTCTGGATGAACACTGTGAGAAAAAAGATAACAAATGGACCAAACATAGCAAAATATGTCCTCAACATTTTCAGGAAGAGGACATGGACTGGAAATGTTCCGTCAGCCGGTATTGGTGTCAATTCTGGATTACGAAAGCAGTTTTTTCATATCACATACTTCTCTTCTTGCTTATTCGAAACGTATAACTAACGAAATTTACACTGACGAGGCGAAATGCGCCGTATTACGGGATCAAATAGACATATAAGACTACAAAAACGTCTAAAAATACATTCTTAACGACAGCTCTGTAACATTTTCTATTTAAAACAACTGTTCCGTGTCCACCACTGAAATTAGGAACAAGAAGCCATCGTAAACAGTAGTCTGCTAATCTTCTGGGTCGTCTTTAACATGGCGGCGCCGGCTCCAAAGCAACATACAGAGTATGTGGGTAAGCGTCGACTCGCGTTATTATACCCCTGTGCCTGTGTACGTCTTAAGGGAAGGCTGATGGCAAACGTGCTCAAAAAATCTATTTTTATATTTTTGCGTATTTGAAATTACTGCCATTTCCTGCGTAAAACAGTTTTTGTTTCATACAAATACGACAGTTTTTTGTGAGTTATGATGATTTTCCTGACACTATGCGATCTGGCAGTATTTAGAAGAGGGTAACAGCCAGGCTTATGACCGGATATGTGCAGAACAACACTATTGCCCTAATGTCACAACTTCTAAATTAGAATGCGTTGGGCATATCCAGAAGAGAACATGATTCAGGTTGAGAAGATTATTAAAAGAAAAGTCAAAAATAGTACTGGAAGATGGTAAGGAAATACGTGGTGAAGATCGCCTGGAAAATGTTTAAATAGACATTATACAGGAATTATTATGACTTGGTCATAAGAAAAAATGTTGAGAATTTAGAAAACATGAAAAAGCTGTTTGGGCTATCTCTTTCCAGAAGCTTTCCCCAAATGAAAATCCTCAGCACTGTCTTTGCCCGAATGATCCTGGCGCATGGTGCAAGTACATGATAAGTGCAACATATGACCACAAACATCCTTCACATGAGGCAGTAATGAATTAAATTAAAACTCTGTTTAGAGATCTTTGTAAAGATACCTTGTCGAAGAAATATCCTCATGGGAAAACGCACAATTTAAATGAATGTCTGAATTCTGTCATTTGGACCCGGCTACCGATAACTGTGTTTGTTCAGATTACAGCCTTCAGATTTTGTGTTTGTGGTACTATTTTATGCTTCAATGATAGTGTGACAAGAAAACTCGATGTTTCGGAAGTATTGGGCAGAAAATCTAGTGGAAATGCTGCAGAAACCTTAGTGTAAATAGATAAAGAGAGACTCGGAAAAGCAGATATTGTTAATTTAAAATGCGCAGAAGAAGCTAGACGGAAAAGAAGAGGGACCAAGAGAAGAAAAGAAAATCAGTATGACCCAGATGATGCCCAGTATGGTGCAGGAAAATATCAGCGGTAAGTAATTCTCATCAAGAACTATACTAAAATTGCAATGCTAAATTTTAAATTGATCTTTCTCAAAATAATGTTCAAATGTGTGTGAAATCTGATGGGACTTAACTGCTAAGGTCATCAGTCCCTAAGCTCACACACTACTTAACCCAAATTATCCTAAGGGCAAACCCACACACCCATGCCTGAGGGAGGACTCGAACCTCCGCCGGGATCAGCCGCACAGTCCATGACCGCAGCGCCCTTGACCGTTCGGCTAATCCCGCGCTGCTGATTTTCCTCAAAACTACATTTTTTGAATTTCAGGTACCATTATTTTCTAAACTAATTGCTTTAGAAATATATAACTTGGTCAGTTTGTACTCAGGATGGTAATAAGCGCATTGATAACCACCAACTCAACAAAAACAGTTTTATAATAAATGTTGTATTTATAAAAGTGAAATTTTATTTGTGAAAGAATAAAAAAATTCTTCAAATCCATAAGAGATATTTTGTTCAGTCTACCTGTAAATGCACTCATATGCGTAACATACATTCAGTAAAAATTTCGCTTTTTTAACACTTACACTTCATTTGAGAAGTGTACCTATTTAGTGGGTGAAATAGCATTGCAAAATTGAAGTAAAAATTGCCTTCCGTCTTCCCTTAACTGCGCTATTTGCAGATGACATAAATTCGTTGGAGCTCTTTCCCGCCCGTTTTATTAGTGCACCGTTCGTTACTGAGATGTGCAATAGATATGAGTTTTATTTCATGTGCTTGTATCCTGTCTATCACATAAAGATAAATTCAGTGAAGAGTGTTTGTTGCATCTACATATTTTACGATGCGTTCAGTTGACGCATTTTATACTTTATTTGGATGGTGTACATGGCTAAGGCTAATACGACCACTAGAGGTTCACGTCATTTTTATTCCTTCTACTGAAGATTACTGTTGTGCTTACTGCGTGTAAGTAATTTTTAGTCTCTTTTAATGCAGATTTGTGTGACTGCTGTAAAACACGTATTATGTTAGTGATTCGTTTAACCTTTTGTGCATATTATTTGCTGCTGCTACCCACTTGAAAAGGACCAAAAGGCTGAAACTGCAATAGTGGATTTTTGATAAACGTACAGTCATTGGCGAACTTGAAGTTTTTCAAAGCATTTCTACGAGCCTGTGAAGACACAGCAAATACAACTGTGAATATATAGGAAGTGTCTATGTAACAGACAACTTTCGCGTTTCATCAGAGTGACCTTCCTCAGTTCTGTGTAAATAGTTGTTGACAGCAGAGTTCTTTCGTTGAAGAAAGCTTTTAATGCCCGCGCCATTAGGTTGCAGGTAACGAAATCTATTTCTGATGGTACATCCCTCCACCGTCAGATACAGCAATGAAGTTGTATTCTGGGAGGTCACGCAGTTAGAAAACTGTTACGAAGTGCAGGAGCGATTTAATGTTGAACGGCCTCATAAAACTAGATGTACGTAAGGGAGATGCGGCACAGAGATTAATCGACAGTGCTCCGAACGAAGCACATTTCCGTTCCTAAGGAGGTAGTTCATTCGATGGATTTTTTGAATGTTACACCCTAACCAATTTGCATTAAGGAAAGAGAAAGAGAAATTTGAAAATTAAGCTGGCGGATTTTTCATGGTCTCCAGCAAAACAAGATGCTACAAGAAGGAGCACGGCATAACGCCCTACTATTACGGATGTTTCCCGTTAATGCGGAAAGCGTGAACTTAGAGCATTTGAAGCGGGAAACAACAGTCTCTCTTCCTAAATGCCATCTGCGAATAAAACGGAAATAAATAAAAGTACAAAGTCCTTTTAAATGAATGTCAGCAAAATTGTGTTGTTGTCGTTGTGGTCTTCGATCTGAAGGCTGGTTCGAGGCACCTTTCCACACTGGTGTCTCGCGTGCAAGTCTTTTCATCTCTGCATCACTATGCAACCTACATCCATCTGAGCCTGCTTACTGTAGAAAAACCTTCGTCTCCCTTTATATTTTATACCTCCCACTCTTCCTTACATTACTAAATTGGCGATTCCTCGACGCCTCACGATGTGTCCTATAAACCACCCCTTTCTTTTAGTCAGGTTGTACCATAAATTTCGTTTCTTCCCAATTTGATTCCGTACCACTTCAGCAGTTCCCCGATCTGCCCATGCTATCTTCAGCATTTTTCTTTAGCGCCACGTTTCAAACGGTTTTATTCTCCCTTTGCCTGTACTGTTTATCGTCCATGTTTCACGCCGTACAAGGCTACATCTCAATCAAATATTTTGTTAAGGACTTCGTAACACTTAAATTTCTATTCGAAGTTAACAAATCTCTGTTTCAGCAGCGCTACCCTCGCTCTTGCCAGCATGCATTTTGAATCCTCTAGCTTTACTGAAGTATCACCTGATTTAATTCGACTACCGTCCACTATCCTTATTTCAGTTTCGTTGATGTTCATCTTTTAACAGCTTTTCAAGGCCGTACCTCCTCCGTTCATGAGCTCTTCCGCGTCCTTCGCCGCTCCTGATATAATTTCACTGTCATCATCAAACCTCAACGTTTTTATTTATTCTCCCTGAATTTTATTTACATTTACCAATTTCTCCTTGCTTTCCCTTACTGCTTGCTCAGTTTACAGAGATAATAAGTTAATGATAGGTTACAACATTGTCTCACTCCCTTCGCAACTATTGCTCCCCTTTCATGTTCTTTGACTATTATAATTGCTGCTGATTTCTCTATAAGATGTAGATAGCCTTTCGTTATCTGTATTAAAGTTTTCGTATCTTCAGAATTTGAGAGAGAGTGTTTTCCAGTCAGCATTAGGAAAATCATGGTAGGTGATATCGTCCTAAGAATTCAGTCTGCGTGTTTTGGCGCTCAGGTATTGTCATTTCAGTGGTTTTTAAAAGACATCATCATTACTTGCTGATGTTAAAATCATTAATTTGTTAAGTCCATGATTAAAATGTGGCCTTTGTCCATTTGAAAGTGAGACACTGCAAAAATTTCATGCTTTAGCCTATGCGAAAATTTAAAAATGTTGTGATCAATGTATGTACATAACATTTTCGACATGGACCATATGATGACGACAGGTATTGCATAATCTTTTTAAATTTTGGGTAAAGCACCAAATTTTCGCCATGTTCATTTGAAAATGCCGAATGAGCGAAACTACAGTTGTGGATTTCATATATAATTAGTTTTCACAACGAAATTGACAATGATATTTTTTGAACTTTTTTGTGCTTAAACTCCGTCCAAGAGAATATGGTCATTTACGAGTAGGAATGTGAGTACTCTCACTTAAAGATATCGAAGGGAAGAATATAACTCCATCATAAAACAATTGGCCATTTTTGTGACGACTGTAATGAAATTCTTGTCCAACTACCTAGATTCACGTTTCCTGCACGTTATTTAAATCGCAGCAGAATAATGATTCAAAAATGATTCCTGAACAATAATAGACTTATTTTACTGATCTCTTTTCAACAGGTAACTATCATGATCTTTTTTTGGACTACCAGTTTTAAGCCATTGACTTCAATGAAATTTTTTTGTGAAGAGTAACCAGCTGCTACTTAAGGGACACTGCAAGAAAATAAAATGAACTCATCGGTGAAGGTGCAAACCGGTATTTTTCATCTGTAAGTACATTTGAACGATAATGGAGGGAACGAAATTTATTTTTAGTTCTGTGATGAACTCCATGTACAGCTGCGCCTCCTTTGATCCCCAGTGTGAACTGCAAACACTGCTGTTCTCTCGTAATTACTTTACCTTTGTTGATGTACCTCGCAGTTCGCACCAAATATCTTCATCAGTTTCATTTAAGAACTTCGTTAAATGATAAATGTGTGTAATTGTGAACATCCCAATTAGCGGTGTTGTAAGTGAACACACGTCCATTTCCATTTGTCGGGAACTCGCTGCTTTTGTGAGAGCTGTTTTGTGCAAATTGTCTCTCTTGTTTTTATTATCCGTGCATATAATATGCTCGTTGCAGTTACGTTGGTGCGCTAAGGAAACAGAATTCTTTGCCATTAATTGTTGTTTTCGTTATTGCTCATTGATTCTCTTCATTTTCCATGCTGACACCAAGTAGCACAATTTGCTTCGGAGTAGCGGATATTGTGACGTGTTTAGGGTCCCTTGGCCCGTACTAGCTCGTGCGAGTCGTGAATGGATCAGCTAATCAGTTCAACGACTTCCTCATCGTTATTGGTTTAAAATTGACATAGCGGGGTGGCGCGTTTCGCCTGCGCGAGCGAAATATTTACTTCTTGACTTCCGTTGCTCCATGACGAGCAAAGAAAATTAAGAAAATCGGAATGCGACGGGACTTTGTTGCGAGACAAGATAACGAGAGGACGTGTAGGAAATGTGCGCAGTGAAACAGTCATTGTTAGCCGCCATATTGTATAATTTGTGTTTTTTTGAGGTTCACAAACGATATGTAACGTTAATGAGGAGTTAAGTAAAGGCCATAATACAGTATTTTGCATTTCAAAGGTAATTGCACGTATTTAATTTTGATCAAAGTATTCTGTGGTGAATTGTTATGTACTACAAGCTTGTATAGGACTTCGAACATTTGGTGGTCCATGTTTGCTGTAGAACACGCTTCATTAACACGGTAAAAAGCAAAGAGAAAGCTTTCTCTGCTAAAACGAATTCATTACACTCCCAGACAATCATCGAATGACCAAATGCGAATGGCAGTGTTCCAATTTGAGAAGATCCTATAGAAGTTTTCTTTCTCTTACATTTTAAGAAATTTACAGGCGCCGGCTGCGGTGGCCGAGCGGTTCTGGGCGCTTCAGTCCGGAACCGCGCGACTGCTGTGGTCGCAGGTTCGAATCCTGCCTCGGGCATGGATGTGTGTGATGTCCTTAGGTTAGTTAGGTTTAAGTAGTTCTAAGTTCTAGGGGACTGATGACTTCAGATGTTGAGTTCCATAGTGCTTAGAGCCATTCTTTTGCTACGGTCACAGGTTCGAATCCTGCCTCCGGCATGGATGCGTGTGATGTCCTTAGTTAGGTTTAAGTAGTTCTAAGTTCTAGGGGACTGATGTCCTCAGATGTTGAGTTCCATAGTGCTTAGAGCCATTCTTTTGAATTCTACAGGCAACCGTCGGAGTCGGCAGCTGCTTCTACACCATGAGAGTAACTTGTCTACGTGTAGGAAATTACGTACGCTGTGGGAGTAGTCGACGCCGCTCGGGATATTGTCCTTCACAGACATACAGAGACACTACACACACTAGTTCAATAAAAACGCGTTTAATATTACCAGCTTAAATCATTAATTTTTTCTTTTGAACAGTAATATTGCACGTGGTAGCGTTTAAAAGGCATAGTATGGGCAGAGGTCATTCTTGGCAACCGGAATAAAATAATAAGTAGATTCTTTCACCGACCTCCCAACTCAGATGATATACATGCTGAAAGGTTCAAAGACAATTTGAGTTTAATTTCAAACACGTGTCCGATTCACACTTCTATAGTTGGCGAAAATACATGTTTAAATCTGGAGGTACACATAAAACATCATCCGAAATGGTGCTAAACGCATTCTCCGAAAATTATTTCGAGCGGTTAGTTCATGAGCCCACGCGATTAGTAAACGATTGTGAGAACACATTTGTCTGGAACCGCGCGACCGCTACGGTCGCAGGTTCGAATTCTGCCTCGGGCATGGACGTGTGTGATGTCCTTAGGTTAGTTAGGTTTAAGTAGTTCTAAGTTCTAGGGGGATTATGACCTCAGCAGTTGAGTCCCATAGTGCTCAGAGCCATTTTTGAGAACACATTTGACGTCTTAGTAACAAATAACGAGCATCAAAAGGACTACAGAATTAGTGAACACAGGGTTGCCGTATCGAGACCGAATATTGTAACACCTAAATCCTCCAAAAATTACCGAAGATTATACCTCTTCAGAAAAACAAATGAAACTGCACTTGAGTAACTTAGAAGTAGATATCCTCGGAGCAGTGAAGCAACGTAAATCACTTAATAAAAGCACGTCTTCCGGTCCAGACTGTGTACCCGTTAGGTTCCATTCGGAGTACGCTGATGCAATAATTCCATACTTAACAATCATATTCAGCCGTTCATTCGACGAAAGGTCCGTACCTAAAGACTGGAAAGTTGTACAGGTCACACCAATATTCAAGAAGCGTAGTAGGAGTAATCCACTAAATTATAGGCCCTTATCATTAACGTCGATATGCAGTAGGATTTTGGAACATATATTGTGTTCGAACATTATGAATTACCTCGAAGAGAGAGATTTATTGACATACAGTCAACACGGATTTAGAAAACATTGATCTTGTGAAACACAAATAGCTCTTTACATCACATGAAGTGTTGAGTGCTGTTGACAACGGATATCAAATTGATTCCGTATTTTTATATTTCCAAAAGGCTTTTGACACTGTACCACACAAGTGGCTTTTAGTGAAATTGCATGCTTACAGAATATCGTCTCAGTTATGTGACTGGATTCGTGATTTCCAGTCAGATAGGTCACAGTTCGTAGTAACTGACGGAAAGTCATCGAGTAAAACAAAGTGATTTTCCACCGTTCCTCAAGGTAGTGTTATAGGCCCTCTACTGTTCCTTATCTATATAAACGATTTGGGAGACAGTCTGAGCAGCCATCTAAGGTTGTCTGCAGATAATGCTGTCAAATTGATTTGTCGTTTATCGTTTAGTGAAGTCGCCAGAAGATCAAAATAAATTGCTAAACGATTTAGAAAAGATATCTCTATAGTGCGAAAATGATGGTCTTTCATTTGAACTATTATGTGTGTCTGCATCCTATATTCCACTCCAGTGCGAGACATATTCGTCGAGTATACTCACCCGATTTCGAAAGAGTTTTGTGGTGAAAACAATCACAAAATTTCAGTGCGTGCATTGTGGTGGGAACTGGAGAATAATGAAAGAACCTCTGACTACATGAGATGTCTAGATCCTTTGACGTAAGGAAGAAGTACAAGAATGTACGCAGTGTGGGAGATAAACCCTAAACCCGTCAGTTGAGGACGATACGTTCGGCGGTGATGCATTTGGCCTCAAATCTGCATTCATTCCATATTCATTCGCAACAACAGATGGAATACATTGCAGTTCTCTAACACAAATCAGAATCATTCAAACAATGCGGATGCACACTCGCATCTGCGCAAAGAACTTAACCAGAAGAGCAATGGCAGTTCTCACAAGGTTGTTAAAACTCATCACGAGGTCGGTATTAACTTAGGTATGAGAACTTTTGCACATTCACTCAGATGACCGGTGTGCTTCTGCCGAATTGTATATCAGTTTACAATTAATGCATTACACTATTTATAGTTAAATAGGGTTGCCCTTTTTACAGTTACAAAACAACTTTATCTCTGTTTCCTAGTTAATGGCATGAATATTTTATTGTAATACGAGGCCTACCAGAAAGACAGGCCGCGACGCATGCGTCACGGAGGTAGGCCGAGCTCGCTCGCTCAATTCAGCAGCAAAACTGCGTTTCTACGGCTGTTAACTCGTAAATGGGTGTACATGTACAGACGAGAATCGCATTTTCTACTGGAATCCATTATTATGCGATGTTACTGCCTACAATGGTAGAAAGTGCATTGGCCTACTAATAATTTGTTACGGCAGTGCAATAAAATTAAAATCATTTCAGAACGATTATCTGTTGCATAAGGCACCACATCTCTTGAGGACTGTTACGCAGAAGAGACTAAATGCTACCAACAAGTCGTTATACAACTTCGTCGAGAACTGATCTTAAAGTAAGACTTCATAATAGCAGATTCCAGTAGAATGTGCAATTACCGTTAGTATATACATGCCCAGTTGCATTTAACGAGTTTAGAAACGCATTTTGTTTGCTGAGTCGAGGAAGCGAGCGAGCTCAGACCTACCTTCGTGACGTACATGCTTACTCGTGCGCCTTGATTCTAATAAGTATGGCATCAAAGGAATGTTACATTCCTGGGAACACAAGCGCTAGCACGGAGCTGATTGGTACCGGTCAGCTTTCCGAAAAACAACATACTTCTCATATTTATAGTGGTTTGAAAAAAGAAATTGACAATAAAGTGGACAAAGAATAAGAAAAGGTCTAGAAAGGAACATCGAAGAATCGGTAGTAACAGAAAGAAACCATTCCAAGAATGAAATACTAAATTTAGATGTGTTTCGAAGCAGAAGAAATACGGAATCGGAACTACGTGGAGAAAAGACAGGAAAAGACATCGGGAGGAGATGAGACAGTACTGGAAAAATAGCAAACATCAAAGAATGAATAGTAACTGAAGTTATTACGTGGTGTTAGCTAGTCAATACGATGACAAATAAAATGATGCATAATTTACTATACCCCACAACAAACAAAAAAGTACTATCGCATGACTTGGTTTTGGGTTTACCAGTACATTTTTAGTATACCATTCTACGTTAATGCAGTTTTCATATTGCTGTGCATTCAGATGTTCAACAGTCACACCGTATACTTCCTATGGCATTTTACGCGTTTTTTTAAAGGGAAAGTGGTAGTTGGGAGAGATTCTTCTATTCAGATATAAAACTAAATAGCAAATGCTTTTGCACTAATACCCTCTACGAAAAAAATAAAGGAAGCTACTCACCACGAAGGATGATTTATCCCAGAGAAAGAGCTTCACAAGTTGAGCAAATCAGTGATGCGTTGGCCCACCTCTGGTCCTTATGCAATGGGTTATTCGGCTTGGTATTGATTGATAGAATTGTTGGATATCCTCCTGAGGGATATTGTGCCAAATCCTGTCCAACAGGCGCTTTAGATCGTCAGAATCCGAAGCTGGTTGGAGGGTCCTGCACATATTGCTCTACACTTTCACAATTGGGGAGAGGTACAGCGACCTAGGTGGCCAAGCCGGGGTTTTGACGATCTAACACGCCAATTGGACAGAATTCGTCAAGTTAATCCTCAGGAGAACATCCAGCAACTCTGTCAGTCAAAGCTAAGCCGAATAATGGCTTAAATAAGGACCAGAGATGCACCAACTTGCATAATTTGTGAAGCTCTTTCTCTTGAATAAATCATGCAGTTTTACTGAAATTCTAAATATTTGTTTGTCTGTACAAGCACGGTTACATCACATCTACAGATTTCCGTCCCATTCGAGTAATTCCTTCGTGTTGTGTCTTTTTTTGTGTTAGAGTGTATTCAACTAACGTGATGAATGCATTTTATCACCGCTATTGTGAATTTCCCTCATAACTGAAAGGCAAGGCACTAAAAGAGGTGCCACCATGGAATACTGCTGATGTTAATCTGTTGTAGAAATATGGAACGCGTTTTATGATCGCTAATTACGTTCTTTATGGAGAACGAATATTTCCTCTATATGAATCAACATGCATTCCACAAACAAAGGTTTACGACACTCATCTCGCTATTTTCTTTCATAAGATGTAGAGGGTCGTAGATAATTGCATCCAGGTTACTGTAGTATTTCTTGACTCTTAGAGGCATCTGATGTAGATCCGCACTGTCATTCAGTGAACAAAGTAGGAACATCCGAACAGGTTTATGACTGCATTCAAAACTTCCTGGCCGACAGAACTTCATACGTCGTAATTTTCGTATGTAAAGCTAGTTTCTGAAGTATCAAAAAATGGTTCAAATAGCTCTGAGCACTATGGGACTCAACTTCTGAGGTCATTAGTCCCCTAGAACTTAGAACTAGTTAAACATAACTAACCTAAGGACATCACAAACATCCATGCCCGAGGCAGGATTCGAACCTGCGACCGTAGCGGTCTTGCGGTTCCAGACTGCAGCGCCTTTAACCGCACGGCCACTTCGGCCGGCTTCTGAAGTATCCATAGGAGGTGTTATAGGTTTGGTTCAAATGGCTCTGAGCGCTATGGGACTTAACTGCTGAGGTAATCAGTTCCTTAGAACTGAGAAATACTTAAACCTAACTAACCTAAGGACATCACACACATCCATGCCCGAGGCAGGATTCGAACCTGCGACAGTAGCGGTCGCGCGGTTCCATACTGTAGCGCCTAGAACCGCTCGGCCACTTTATAGGTTTGTTTGATCTCTATTACTCGTTATTAAAGTTGCCAGTGGCTCAGAAAGGAGTTCAATATACAGCAATAAATTCCTTCATAATTTGCCCAGTGACGTAAAATGTCTGACATGTAGCAAAGAAAATTTTAAATTTAAAATAAAATCATTTCTCCTGGA